>NW_027466054.1:16367500-16385000 GCF_046127955.1 Nelusetta ayraudi | reverse complement strand
TTTCCATCCTGATTTTAATTCTGTATTTTGTATTTTCCTCTCATGCTATATTTTTTGTTCTGAACTGAACTTGAAGTTGGCCTATAAGCATTGGTCGACATTATTTATTATGACTTCATACACACACACATACATACACACACTCGCTCTCTCTCTCTCTCACTCACACACACACACATACACACTCAAACACACGCGTACAGACTCTTTGTTCAGAACAGTCACATCAAAATCTGTTCTTTTCTTTTTTTTTTAAATCATTTGGTTCCCTCCTGATGAGCAGTGATGGCTTCACTTGTCTACTTGATGACCAAAGGTCATTGACCAACACCCGCGAGTTTCCGCTTGACCTGCAGGTTTCTTCTTCTCTGGTTTTCTTTTTTCTTTTTTTTTTCTTTTTTTTTTCAGTTGTGGAGATGCCACTCTGTTTTCAGCTGTTGTCTGCATTATTCTCTTCACTCAGCCATTTTGTCTTGAAATAAAAAAAAAAAAATGAAAATAAAAAGTATTACATATTGGAATGTGTTCCTTTCGGTCTCAATGTGTGAATGTGCGCGTTTGCGAAAGAAGAATCTTGAAAAGTGACGTTTAGCCACCGGAACAGGAGTTTGTGTCCATTGGGAATTCTAGCGAACGGTCCCACTTAAAGATCCGCTGGGTCGCTCGTGCATTCACAGCCGTTTCACATGGGTTTGCTTTTTACCACATTCAGGGAAAAATGTTTTCACCTCCGTGTGGACTTAGCTTCCTGCTAAACGTGATGGAAGTTGGCTGCTGGGGTGGAGGAACTTACAAGCAACAGACCTGGGACATGTATTGGGTCCCTCTGTGACATCACAGGGGGCTGAAATACACAACTTTAGCTTCTCGCACACACTATTCTGAAAAACAGCGCCAGCAAAAGAAAGCAAAGACTGGATTTTTTTTTTCTATTCCATTTTCCTGGGAGTTCACTCAGACAGACAGATTTCGGTTGGAGCTCATTGGCAAAAGGAAGTTTTTGGTATCGTGTGTGGGGCCTTTAAAAGTGGTGAGGAGGCGGTGGGGAGGTGCCGAGGCCACTTTCCAGCCGCTCAGACTGAAGTCGCCCTTTAAGGAAATGGAAGTTGGCCTCCATATCTTTTGGTCTTTGGCCTTGTCTGGTCAGTAACGCGTCTGTTCTATCTCCAACAGACCTCCTCCTCCTCCTCCTCCCCCACCGCTACCCCCAGCCTCCACTCTGACACACACACACACACCTCATCCCTTCCCTCACCCAGTCTTTTCTCCTCACCCTCCAACATCCCTCTCCCTCCCTCCTCCTGCACTGTTTGCCCCGTCAGCCGAGCCCAAGGTACTGGGGCGGGCGACGTGACAGACTAATCGCTCTTCTCGGTCCGAGCTCGGAGCTGTTTGCCTAAGCAGGGCCAGATTAAAGTTCACAGATAGAGAGAGAGGTTCCTGCTCAGGCCAGGTGTTGACAGTTAAGATAAAGCAGAGTCGCAAGGAAGTGGGAGGGGCCGGCCCGAGCGCGGGGATTGTTAACCCAGTGTGTGCTCCGGCTCGCACACACACACACACACACACACACACACACGGACACACACACACGCACACACGCACACACGCACACACACTTCTGATGTTCTGGAGTCTTGGTCAACACCCCCCACCCCATCCACTCCCGGCCCCTCCCCCACCTCCGTCTCAGTCTCCCAAGTTCAATGTCAAGAGAGCAACAATGCCGCGGCCCACAAATCCCGCCACCAAACAAGCGGCGCATAGCAGACATAGTTTTCCCAGAGCCGAGTCTCGGGCGCTAGCCTGCACCCCCCCCCCCCCCTCCAACCCTCACAGACACCAGCCCCACCTCCACCACCACCAGCAGCCCCGACAGCCTTGTCCGGCTCGCCTCACGACCTCGACTCGTGAGGAGTGCAGCTCTTCAAGGCTCTTCGCCGAGTCTCTCTCTCAATTTTTTTTTCCGTTGTGATTTGTTTTAAGTTCGGGGGGGGGGGGTTCTTGATTTTCCCCCAGATCTTCGTCGAGTCCTAAGGGGGGCAGAAATTTATTGGTTCATTGTGCTAATGAAAAAGTAGTCTCTCCTCCTCCTCCTCCTCCTCCTCCTCCTCTTCTCTTCTCTTCTTTGCCTTCCCTCCCCCTCCTGCCTCACCTCCCTCTCCCTGTCCTGACTTGCCTGCGTATTTTAAAAGCGAGGAGGCGGTGGCGGTGGTGGGGGCAGGAGGGTGGGGGTGGGGGAGGGGGAGGCCTCTCAGGCATAGCTGGGGAAATCCTGTCCAGGAGAGAGTCAGCGCATTGAATCAACTCTCTAATCCTCCTAATATGCCACTTTTCCCCCCCGTCCACCACCACCTACAACCCCCCCCCCCACATACACACACCCCTACCCCCACCTCCATCATTCCTCCACTGTCACATCCTGCATCGACGGTGACCGTTCCCATCCCTCCCTCCCTTCCTCCTCCTTGCAGTTTATTTTTTTATTTTTTTATTTTTTTATCTATCTCCAGTTTTACATCTCCTCTGTCAAGCTCCATTTCTTTCAGCATCCCCCTTTCTCCAGTTCCTCCTTCTACCCTCCTTTCTTTCCCTTCCCTCTCCTTGGGCCTGCGCCCATCTCGGCGAGTGTCAGCGAGCTGAAGAAGACGAAGAAGAAGAAGTGGAGGCCGGGTAGCCGAGACGCAGGCTGCAGCTGTGCCGCGCTGCAAAGAAGAAGGGGCCTCGGCCCAGGCTCCTTGGAACAATATAAAAGCACTAATCACCCAGGACAGCTGACACCCAGCGCCTCACACATACACACACTAGACTTCACAGTCGCACACGCACACACACACAGTCGTGCACACACACACACACACACACTCAGATCTGAGGATTGCCTGGGTTGGAAGGAGAGGAGCTGCCCAGACAAGACTCACAGGTCTGGCTGGGCTAGAAAACAAAGTCTGTGTTTTGTCTATGGGCAGCGAACGCTCGGGGGCTGAAAGCCGCTTCTCTCTCTCTCTCTCTCTCTCTCTCTCTCTCCCTCTCTCTCTCTCTCTCTCTCTCGCACACAAACATGCGCGTACAGTCGGGCGCCCGCACGCACAAAGGGGCGAGTGAGCATGCACACACATGACGACTTGAAAGGCAGTTACAGAGGCAACAACTGGGGAAGGAAAAAACGAAGGAACCTCTGGACTGCATGGGCTTTAGTATATACAGGGAATCAAACACACATGCTGATGCTGGAACACAAACCACATAATGGATCGGGTGTGCGCGCACACACACACACACACACAGAATCTCTCTCTCTCACTCGCTCTCTCCCTCACACACACACAGACACAGAAAGACACACACGTGCACACACAAAAGTGTCTTCGGGAATGTGACCTTTTCCCAAAAGCCTCCCTTTCCTGCCCTGGCTCACCCCCTCCCCCTCTGGCTGTGTGAAGACTGAAGGGGTCAAGGGTCAGGTTTTGGGGGGCTGGAGATTAGGTTTCACATGACTGAGCACCTTTGTTGAGGCAGGCCGGCGAAAAGGAAACGTCCAGGAGGGTAGCCGTGTCTGTCTGAGGGGGTGGAAGAGAGAGCCGGGGGGAGGGAGGGGGGAGGGGTGGCGGGTGAGATGGATTGGGGTGTGTGTATGTGGGTGTGTGTGTGTGTGTGTGTGTGTGCGTGCTGGTGGTGGGGGTGGGGTTGGGGTTCAAGGTTTAAGTTGAAGTTTGCTCGGGCGGAAGTTGAAGTGCAAGAGCGAGGAAGGAGGAAGCGGCAGGACAGACAGACAGACAGACAGACAGACAGACAGACAGACAGACAGATGGGGGAGGGTGGAGGAGGGGGGGAGGAAAATGCACGGGTATAAAAATAAAGCACAGGACAGGAATCTCCTCACCCACCCACGCTCCTCACCTCTTCCACCCTTCACTCCCTCCATGACCCCCCCGCCCCCCCCCCATGCCGGGCCGACCAGTGTCCCCACTGCTGCTGCTGCTGCTGCTGCTGCTCTCGCTCATGACCACACAGTGAGAAGAAAGCACCGGCCGAAATAGTCAACTGGGATCCCAGCAGAATCCCCCTCCCCCCAGCCGCTCTCCACCACCACCACCACCTCCACCTTTCTTCTTCTCCCCCCTCCTTCCCCCGCCCGCTGCTTCGCCCTCGCAGCATCCGAGTGGTCGCCTGCCCTGCGAGACAGTGTGTGTTCAAACTGGCAGGGAGAGAAATCTTGGCAGCGGCCCACATTACCTCGCCTGTGAAGTATGGCTTTAAACGTCTGCGTGTGTGCGAGCAACTTTTCTACCCTTCCCCACCCACCCTCCCCACCACCACCACCACCGCCGCCTCCTCCTTGATTTCTCCGGCCCAGGGAAGAGAGAGAGAGAGAGAGAGAGAGAGAGAGGGAGAGGGAGAGAGAGAGAGAGGGATTTTAATGACGTGCAACAGTTTTCAGCTAAATGAGTCACAGAGGTTGGACTGGTACGGCTGATGGCTTCCAGATAAGGTGCAAACTTTGACCCCCCCCCCCCCCCACCACTACCGAGAAAAAAAAAAAAAAAAAGCAAGGACAGGGGGCCGAAGGCGGAGGAGGTGGAGAAAGGGGTAGCTGGCGGGGGGGGGCATCAAGGAATGTCTTGAATGCCAGGACAGCCGAAAACTGAGTGGACTGCAATCAGATACGATCCTGCCGCCGCCGCCGCCGCCACCGCCTTGGTCATTGATCTCCCAGAGTTCCACGGTCCTCCAGCAGCCTGTCGCACGAGTCAGTCAGCCAGCGCGTCACCCGCTAGCCTGTCCGGCTACGGACGGACCGTGTGTGCGTGTTTCTGGGCCTCCGGGAAGTGGGCTTCCTTTGGCACGCAGCAGGGTTAGCAGGGAGGGAGGGAGGGAGGAACTGCGGGTCGGCAAGGGCGAGCGAGCGGAGGCGAGGCAGGGCGACGGGGTCGGCCGCTCTGACCTTGAACCTGCCGGGCGTGGAGCTCAGCGTGGCACCGTGTCGGAGCTGCCGAGAGCCGCCGCTGCCAAAATACTGAGCTTTTACATGAAGCACGTGGAGATTTATAGCATGTGGACATGTTGCTTAAGAGCATGTGTGTGTGTGTGTGTGTGTGTGTGTGTGTGTGTGTGTGTGTGTGCGTGTGCGCCTGCAACACGTCCATGCGTCAGCTATGCCGTTGCACGCTCGCGCTCATATTTTCGCGGCGTTGCTCTCCTCCAGGTGCAACGCCGCCGGCAGACTTTATATGGCCAGTAAAACAGGGTCATATTATCAGCGGCCTTTGACTTGTGTGTACTTTTCTAGTGCACCTGCGTGTTTACGGTCCTGCGGGTAAAGAGGCAAAGTTCATCCTCTGCCCTCTTTCTGTCACTCCTTCTCAGAGTCACGAAAGGCCGGACAGTAACTCAGCACATATTGCCTCCCCCCCCCGCCTTCCGTATTGTTATTTGTTTTTTTTAGTAGCTATGATATTATCAGTGGTCATCAACATAGTAACCAGTACATCTATTTGTATCTACACAGGTTTTTTATTTGTCCCGACTGCTCCACTAAATACCTCATATTTTGAAAATGCAGTAGACTTCACGCAAAAAAAAAAAAAAAAAGACAAAGGTGTCTGTTAGCATTGCAAGTAAATGTTGTTTTACTAGCTGGCTGACCGCTAGCTAGCTGACTTTGAACAGCATTGTATTTAAATCAGGCATGGACGTCAGGGTGTGTGTTTGGTTGATAGTGCTTGAAAGCACAACGCTAAAAAAACAAAAAATCTTAAAAAAAAAACATGGCAAATTTGGTGTAACAGCGTCAGGGGCTAGCATGCGGGCTAACGTGCCCTGCGTCAGTGAATGGCGGCTCGTTTTTATCTGGCGGTGATGTTGCTGTGATGTTGCTGTTGATGTTGCTGTTTGTCACTAAAAAGTAGCACAAGATGAAGAAAAAAAACTTCTGCTAACCACAAAATAGCAGCACTTTGAGTGATTTTGTAACAACTACTTTGTTAAAATGAGTGTCCTAGCCGAACGAGTGCGCTGCATAGTTTAGTGATAGAATGAGAAATGAGCCACCTCCCCTCAGACCTCAGAAGGACTTTATCTATCAAGAGATGGATGGACGCATTTTAAAAGTGAGTGCAGTGAGAAGTTGAAAAACAAAAGCAGTTTGAGAACTGGGCCTGAGTTGATACGAGCATCTTCAGCCCCCCGCCCCCGAAAAATGACTTTTAGAGCGAACGAGTCGACGGCGCCGTCGTTACTCTTGTCTGGTATATTTGACGCTGCGGTTGAGTCAATTAGCGCACGCTAATAAATCTTGAAACATAGAAAAGTGTTTGTACAGCGTTGCCGCGTTGCACTTTGCAAACTCAATGGCCAGCGAACCATTATGTCACCAAGCGGGACGATTTAAAGACTTTTTTTCTTTTTCTTTTTTTTTTTTGCTGGGGTGGTGGACGTGGTGGTGGAGGGGGAGGATTCCTGCCTGGCTACAGTTCACAGAGTGTTTATCTCGCCAATAACTTTTTAAACTCACCTTAACCTTTCATGTGCGCTCCCATACGTGTGTCCCTCTGCGTGTTTATATATAATAAAGGTGAAGCCGGCGGTGCCGACCCTCCCTGTGGGGCCCCGCCGAGCCCTCTGAGCCGCTCCAGCTGTTGCAGGGGTGACAGGGGCTAAGACCGGCCCTGGCTCAGGGGCCGAGAGGTTCAAGCGCAGTTTCTGGAAAGTTCTGAGAATTGCAGCGCCGCTCCTGGTTCACGGCTGGTTCACTCCTGAGGCCCGGGAGGTCACAGGGTGGAGGCGGGTGGGGGAGGGGCGGGGGTCGGGTGCAGGGCCATGGTCACATGCCTGACCTGTCAGAGTGACCCCTTCCAACTCTGCACATATTTCCTCCTGCCAGCAGCGTTTACAGTTGTGGTGTTTGGAATCCTCTTAGTCCCAATTGTGACTCAGCCTAATTATTTTATTTAAGACCGAGGGTATTTAAAAAAAAAATCTAATTTAAAAACTATGCTGATGATACACTTACTTTATTATAAATGTCTGTGTTTTGGTCTGGCATGGTTGATTTGCCAGAAAGAAAAGTCTCTTTAGCTGTCTAGTAAACAGCATTTTCCCTCTCTGTCTACTCGCTCTGTTCCCTGGCTGCACAACGCCCTTGGTTTCAGCATCCTGCTAGAATCTGATTTCTTGATGGAGCTTCTGCATGTTTTGAAAGGGACAAAAAAAACAAGGTGGGTATGAGCATATAGAGCATAGAGCATTCCCCCAAAACTCTTTTTGCTCTTACATTGTCATTCATACTCAGTTTTCAAGGATTTAAACAGAGACGTTACACCTTGTAGCTCTCCAAAAAGCACATTTAGCCCTGTGTTGACAGCCTCCTGCAAAAACCTTGTATGCTTTTAAATGAAACTGATGCTTTGTTGGACCATGCACATGTTTGGAAGGGCACAATCTCAAGGGCGGTCTGCAGAACCAATACCTAGCTGACCGGGGAAAACCTGGAAGTGGTGCCAGTGCCCTTTGTGACATCACAAAGGGCAATTGTTCACATTTTTTTGTGCACTGAAAACTCATTCTGATAACAAGTTTAGGGGGAGGGAGTGCCAGCGATACTCTGCAGAGTATCACAGGCAGGATACAGACTGACAAAAACAAACAATCACTAGAATAAATGTTAGAATATATTCGCCTTTAAAGCTTTATTCTATGACTCTCCGAGCACCTTTGTGAAAGTGCACTTTTAAAATCCACTGGGTCTCTTTAGTTCCCTGTCCAGATAATGTCTCACTTTCCCGTTTTTCCACAGCGTCGGCTCAACACGTGAGAACCCGGCGGGCGGGATGAAGGTTGCAGTTGTCCAAACGACTCCGGGGGGTCGCGGCACAGCAATCGACTCCCTTGGTCCGGGCCGCCTGCGATACCCGGGTCTTCGTGGGGCCAACCGGTGGTCTTTAGTGGAGACACATTCATTGTGGGCCTCCGCAGCTTACAAAGCGCTTGTCAGTCATTGTGCTGAAGTTGTGTTGTTTTCAATGCGCCGCGCTCAGCAGCACAGCTGTCGTCAAAAGGACCCAAGGCTGCTGCGGCCCCGGGCTGAAAGAAACAAACAAACAAAGCCGTAAAACAAGAAAATGGAAGACAAAAAACAACAAAAAAACGAGAGCGGGAGAGCGAGGGAGAGAGGGGGTCACAAATAACGAGGGCACAAAAACCATCTTGTCGGATTGCACCTTAGGAGTCTGTCTTGAGGAGGAGTGAGGGGTGAGAAGCTTGTGAGCGGCCCCGGGGGCCACAATGGGCAGCGGCCCCTCCTGTGTCGCTGTTCGCCGGGGCCCTTTGGATGAACTTGTCTCCTTTCAGCTGGCGCTCTTATGCCCAGGTGTATCCTTGTGTGTGTGTGTGTGTGTGTGTGTGTGTGTGTGTGCTCGCGTGCGTGTGCGTGTGCTTGTGTGTGTGTGCGTGCGTGCGTGCGTGCGTGCGTGCGTGCGTGCATATGCACCCGCAGGCAGCCCTGACATCTCTTTGGCCCCAAGTGCTCCATTGAAAATAAGACGGAGAGCGGAGCGAATGAAAGCAGATAAAGTGCAAAACAAGGATGAGAGGAGGAATAAAAGAAGAGTGGCTTCCTTGCTTTTCAGGCCAAGGACAATGTTCGGCCTTTTCTCCCACGCTCTGTACAGCGCTCGATCGGGTCCCGCCGGTCGGTCCGCCGAGTGGCCGAGACCGTCGCCATATATTATTTTTTTTTAATACAGAATCAGGCAGCGCAACTTCATTTGGTTTGTTTTTCTTTCTATTTAGAATCGTGAGTCGATAAAAAGAGCAAAAAAAACAAAAATGAATCGTGTGTTAGGGCGACAAAGGTTCTCAGCGTGAAGGACGAGTCATTGAAAATAAAGATCCACACATTGACAAAAACTTTTTCCCACAGACGACTCATTGGACGCTGCCCCCGCCCACCACCACCCACCTTACCGCTGAATAAACTCGGCCATATTGCGCCGAAGTTCCGATGGGCTAATACCGCGCCCGTGCTCTCCCAATATTGCAATCATCGCGGCGATCTCCTGGGTTTGGTAGCCGGCCAGCCGGCCATCCAGACAGGCCGCTGAATGGCTCGGTGCCAAGGCCAATTGAGAGGTGCTGCTGCGCCGGAGAGCCAGAGGGGAGATGGTCATCCATTATTCATCACTAAGCCAAATAATCCCCAACAGAATTGGTCTGGTCTTGTCTGGCCCAACGGTCGGGGGGGAATGGATGGGATGGTCCGGGGGGCGAGAGGGGAGGCTTTCTGGGGCTGACGGGTGAGGGTGGGGGGAGTGAGTAGTGGCAGGTTTAAGGTTTTTTTTTTTTTTTTTTTTTTTTTTACTTTTTTTTAGTAGAGAGGTTTAGTAGGGTTTTTTTCGGGGGGGGGTAGCGGGGGAAGACGAAACGGGGCAGCGAGCTCTCTGTAAAGGGGTGGCGGTGGGCGGGCGGGGGTCTTTGAGGATTAGATGCAAATATGTCTTTGATAGCTTTCACAGTCTGGGAGTCCCATTCTGTTTATGGATATTCATATTAAGTCTAATCTTTGGAAACAATCCCTGGCACGGAGGAGCGAGGGGCTGCCGGGAGCAGCAGGGGGTTCTGGGGGGGATGAAACGGGTCTGAAAGGGCTCTCCTCTGACCCAGATCAGGGCCCGCAACAAAACTTATGCTCGGGTGTGTCGGTCTGTGTATGCGTGTGTGTGCGTGTGTGTGTGTGTGTATCACCTCGTGACCAACAACTAGGTGACCGTCTAATCAGCTTAGACCTCTCAATGGCCAGCTTAAAGGCATAAACACAAACACATGCAAAGATATAAACGCATACAGACACTCACACGCACACTCATACTCACACACACACACACACACACGCAGGCAGAGACAAAGTGAATTGGCGCCGTCTGGATCGCACACCGATCGCTGAGACTCAGACTCAACACGGCCTTCACTCTTCCCTCCGTTCTCGCCCTATCTGCATGTCCTGCGATGGTCACTGTTATGTCTGTGTGTGTGTGTGTGTGTGTGTGTGTGTGTGTGTGTCCCGCTCTCAGCCACTTTCAGAGACGCAGTCGACAGCAGTCAACACAAAACCTCCGCCCAAGGTGACGCCCTCGCACAGAGAGCCCAGGGGTCAGAAAGCACCGGTTCGCCGTGACCCGGCGGGACGCGAGGCAAATCAACTCTAGCAAAGGCACCGGGCGTTGTTGCTCTAATGTGTGTGCGTGTGTGTGTTTTTGTTTGTCTTTTTTCAAAATTGCTTTAAACCCAAGGATTTGTAAACCGCAGTGTCAGAGCGAAGTAAAGATGTAACACCGGCCACAAACTGAAGGAAAAGAAGTGAGACTTTTACCAGCGATGTTCCGCATTTCAAAGGGCAGCGACAACACGACACACACAACTCAGTGCGACAGTGTGGTCCGTCCCGCTGGTGTCAGTTGTCAGAGGTCGGGGTCACTCTTCCTCTTTGGAAGCGACTCAGGAGGGAGGAAACTCCGTGTGGCCGTTGTTCACACGGCACCAGGTGAGCAGCCTGTCAGTCGCGCAGCAACACGCCCTCCTCCCTGCATACTGCACTTCCTGCACGCTAACATGTGATTGGACGGTGGTCGATTAAGGGAGGGGCTCAGCGAAGGGCTCGCTCATGTGACCTCAACATGTTCCCTACAGCTGCGTTTTAATCAGACCACAAATTGCAGGCTCACAAGTGGACAGTAAATCCATTTTATATTCACTCATATGAAGTAATGAAGAAATGATGACAACAGTCTGTTTGGCTCAAAGCAAAGAAGGACACGTCGTGGACGTCAGGTGACGTCGACGGGCTCATTACCTCGGCCGGTCGGCAGCAAGGGTGATTTGACAAACGAGCGGCAAATGAAACTTTACGAACCGTCCGACGACATCGTAAAATATTAAGGACTGTGTTGCAGTTCCAGCACAAGTGTACCTGTCTCAGAGGCACACACACACACACACACACACACGCACGCACACGCACACGGAGATTCTTCCTGCCAAGCCGTCATATGAGGAGTTTCATCACTTCGCTCAACTTTATCACACACACACACACACACACACACACACACGAAGATCTGTGGCAAAACTGTCAACTGCACTTTTCATCCGTGTGCGCAGCTACAAGTTGTCAGTGAATCAACTCGGAGGGGAAACTTGGCGCAGTTTTGGTGGGAACTGCAGGACGACTCATCCCCGGGCGGCGAGGTGGAGCGACCAGACACCACGAGTCCCTCCCCCGCCCTCCCCCGCCCCCACCCGACACCCCCACCCTCTCTGCCTCGCAGCAGGTCAGAGAGCAGGGGGGTGAGGGAGGGTTTTGTTCTCTTCCTCCTCCTCCTCCTCCTTGCCCCCATCCACCACCACCACCCCCAGGCCCAGCTGGTCTCAAGGCCTCCACCCTTCCTTCAGCAGCTTCCCTCCCCCATCGTCCACTCCGCTGTCCTGCCCGGCTGCAGGTCGGGAGGTTCACGAAGGACGTGGCGGCGGGAGTTCCCTTCTGCAGCCGCCCTAACGCAGTTTGTCTGCATCTGTGTGTGTCTGTGCATGTGTGTGTGTGTGTGTGCTCACATTTGGGTATAGTGGTGGTGGTGGTGGAGGAGGAGGGGGATCTCCAGGGACATCAGAGGAAAAGGAAGCCAGGCAGACACAAGATCTTCTCACCCCCCTAAAAACACGACAACCGACACTTTCAGACGTGTCGCACACGTGTTGTTCTGCAACTTCCCCCCCGAGTTAAAAAAAAAACAGCAGCACGGCGGATGGATGGATGGATGGACGGACGGACGGCGATTGTTGTATTGGCGGTGGCGTGTTCAGCCGCTGCAGCTATTTACATGACGAGGAGACAAAACAGAGACCACAAAGGCCGACCGACGCTTTCCATTTGAATGTGCTGGCCCTCGTCTTTCCAGAGGGAGGGGTGTGTGTGTGTGTGTGTGTGGTGGTGGTGGTGGGGGGCGGGGGGGGGGGGGTGGAGGTCTGACCAGCGTGCAAGCAATTCTCTCAGAGCACCTCACCCTCCCTCCCTTCCTGTCCCCCCCCCCCCCACCCCCCCACCACCATCCCACTTTAGCAGCACAGCTAAAGCTTCTTCTGGTGCGTTTGTGTGTCACATTAAAGCCAGTTTGTAGCGTTTGAAAGTGAGTCGACAGCACTGCTGCATCCTGCCGTGCATGCATGTGTGTGTGTGTGTGTGCGTGTGTGTGTGTGGAGTGGTGGGGTTCGGGGATCCTGGGACCCCTTTTTTCCCAGACATGCGCTGACCTTTCCAACCAGACAGGGATAAAGGGACAGAGTGGGAGGGGGGAGGCCACAAGGGCACTGGCGTGGATGTGTGCGTGTGTGCGTGTGTGTGTGTGTGTGTGTGTGTGTGTGTGTGTGTGTGTTCGTGTGTTGCGCTCATTGCTACGCTTGTGTGCGGGTGATTTAGTGCCTACATCCGTGTGTGTGTGTGTGTGTGTGTGTGTGTGTGTGTGTGCGTGCCAGTTGATACTACAGACCTCTGAACCGAGCCGGTCCACACGTGCACGTGCACACACACACACACACACACACACACACACACACACACAACCCCAGTCCTGCTGAGTTTGGCTGGGTGAACTCCCTGCCTCACCCTTTCCCTTCCCTTCCCTCCCATCCCTCTCTCTCTTTCTCTCTCTCTCTCTCCCTCTCTCTCTCTCTCTCTCCCTCTCTCTCTCTCGTCCTTTGTCGGCCCGAGTCATTGTGTCGCTCCTCGCTCCCCCCGCGGTGCTCTGTATGCAAAAAAGGTGGCGCTCTGAGGGCTCGCCAGCTCCGGACCCTTGCAAATCAATTTGTCTGTGGAAGGAGCGAGGGGGCAAGGGAGGTGGGATGGGGATTGTTGGGTGGAGGTGGGTGGGGGGGGGTAGCGGGGTCGGGGTTGGGGGTGTGTGGCTGGGTGAAAAGGAGCGAGGTATGCAACTCTGCCTCTTGAAAACAATGTCATGGTCTCCGGCTCTCTCCACGATTTTAAACCAATGAGGAGGCTTTTCACTAAAGCCAATTAGCACAGACGGAGCTGCTTAAAATGAAAAAAAAAAGAAAGAAAGAAAAAAAAAAGCGCGCTGGACAGAGTCTCAGCAGAGATTGCAGCATTTTGTCAGACAACCAGAAAAAAACATAAAACAAGAAAAATGTGAATATTGACATTTGGATGCCCCCTTTCTTTCTTTCTTTCTTTCTTTCTTTCTTATTTTCTTTCTTTCTTTCTTTCTTTCTTTCTTTCTTCCTTCCTTTCTTTCTTTCCCTCCGTTGTTATCATTTGAATGTTTGTTTGCTGACATGCCTTATTTGGCCGCTGTCAGTCAGGAACAAAAGCGAGGAGGTAAATCCAGACTGACCCGGCCGTTCGGGGAGGAGGCGCAGACATTGATTGCGGTGGTCCCGGCGCTCCCTGCGGGTGCAGACAGGACTCTCCCCAAAGCACACAGGGCTTGAGAGGCTCCGTGCTCGGCTGGAGCAGCCGTGATCAATACCTGTCACTTCTGTCTGGTCTGGACACATCTCCGCAAGGCAGCCCCCCACAAAACTCCCTCCCAACCCCCGAAGCCCCCTCCCCTACTCTGCTCACACACTCACACACACACACACACACACACACACACACGAATAGATGCAAACAAGCAGGCTTATGCACACATGAGAGCGGTCAATTATAAATAGGAGCCCCGACATACAACGACAAACGAGTGCAACCATGCAAGCGTGCAGACAAATACATAGAGCTGCAATAGCAGATGCGTCTTGATGCACACACACACACACACACACACACACACACGCACGCACGCACGCACGCACGCACGCACGCACGCACGCACGCACGCACACACTGGTGTGACAGAAGGGGTCAGACAGGGCATTCAGAGCCAGACACCAGTCTTCTTCTCCGGGGTCAGACCACAAGGCCAAGGTCTACTCCAAGTGACCCCCAGTGACCCCCAGTGGCCCCCTTCAGACCCCCGGGTTCAGGGAATCATGGGAAATGCTCGAAGGGAAAGTAAATGAGTTTGAATGCGGGCCGGGCGACGTTCAAGATTTAGGGGCATCTAATGGTGAGAAAGCAGATTGCGGGCGGCGCGAGCGAGTGTTTTATGGCGTCACGCTCCATCTCACGTCTTTAAAAAAAAAAAAAAAAACTAAACTAAACCCTGAGTGGACCCGTCTGAGCCGCTGCAGCAATGCCATGATGTCATAATAAACAAACCGGCTGCTAACAAGTGGACACGCTTGGCATCTTACTGGGATTGTTTATTACTACTGAGTGACAACACAGCAGTGAAATGGATGCTTGTAAAAATGTGCATTTTATTTGTGAATGTTCCCCAAAAAAATCAATAAAAAGTTTTTGTATTTATTAGTCAGATGTTTATTTGGCTGCGCTTGATGTTCACATTAACCCACTGCTCCGCACAGGCCTTCCTGCTCTTTTATGTAAATACGAGTGCTACATCTAAATGATAAATGCATGAATCTACAGGGACTTGATCTCATCAAATGCACCCCCCCCCCCCCCCCACACACACACACACACACACACACACAGACACACAGACACACACACATTGGTTTTTGATAACATTTCATAGCATATTACACATGGGGCTCTTCACTGCAACCAGCAGTCATTTGGCTGTAGAGGCAACAACAAACACCCAACGAATTGACTTCACAATGAACAGGAATCAGACCATGTGTGTGTGTCTGTGTGTGTGTGTGTGTGTGTGTGTGTGTGCGTGTGTGCGTGCGTGTGTGTGTGCGTGAAAACTCGGGGTCAATTCCGTGGCTCCGTTCAAGCAAACTCCTCCTTTTTTCCTCGCCGTTCGTTCGGCACTTTCTCACTCCCAGCCTCCGCCCCTCCCCACCCTCCCTCCCTCCCTCTCTCTCTCTCTCTCTCTCTCTCTCTCTCGCTCTCGTCCTCTCCCTCCTGTCCTCTTACTCAAGAGACCCTTTGCTCTGCCCAGGCACGGCGATAAGGGAGTGGAAGGGGCAAGTTTACCGCCACAGATAAGCTGTAATTGCAGGGTAATAAAAAGATCAGCGGAAGGAGAAGAAGAAGACGAAGACAGTATAGAAGGAGAAGGAGAAGGAGAAGGAGGAGGAGGAGAAGGAGGAGGAGAAGGGAGGCAAAGAGGCAGGGAAGCAGCGGTGGGAGTGAAGTGATTGATGTGATCTGCGGGGCCTCGGCCGCACCGACGGTTATCAGCCGGGGCTCCAACCTTTCGGCTGGTTGCCGTCACGTACGTGCGTCGGGCGGAGGGGCCGGTGGCCGCTGCTCAGACAATCAGCCGGCAGCCTTGACCCCCTCCGATAAACAGCGGCCGCCGAGCAACTCGCTGAACAATCACTTCTCTGTGCCGCGCCGTCGCTCAGGGCTCCTGTAAAACGCCGCTTATTAACATACGGACATCGGGTTCACAAACATAAAACCAGCTGCTCCACTTCTGGACAGCTTTTTTTTTTTTTCTTTCCGCCGAAGTCGTAAAACTAGAAAAAGTCGCTGCGGTGGCTGTTTCTTTTTCCTTTCTTTTTTTTTTTTTACCACCCTCCGCCTGCGTAAAACACAGTGGTCTTACATCATATTGTTCGCAGACATACTGTACAGCCCCCGATGAAAAATAATGTTTCAGCATGAAAAAAGTGAACTCATTTCGCAAGTTTGTAATTTGTACTAAGCGTCGCCATGAAATTTTCACATTGAGATCAAAGCTCTGAAGTGGCTATCAGGATGAAAAACATCTCTCTTACTCTCAAGTCATAGCCTGTATTTGTTTTTCATGGGTTTACACAAGGACGGACGGTTTCCCCTGTCATGGCTTAAAAGTGGCCGGTGAATTGCGAGTTGTTTATATATACGTGCAGTTTCACGTCACCAGCAGCTATCTGACTGACTGTTTTCCATATATGGTCTACGACCTGTCTGACCTCTGACCCCTGACATCCACAAGGCCTTCTCCCCCGCAAAGCTGCCGCTCACCGGGTAATTTTTTCTTTTTTTTTTGGGACCATCTTCTGTCAACCCTGGAGACGCTTGTGTTGTGGTGAGAATCCAGCAGGATCAGCAATGACATCAACCACGTTCACAGTCACTGCCACTCCTTCTTGTCCGTCCCAAACTCTGCCGCTCGCTGTCAACCTCACCGCATCCAAGCACTGAGTTGCCCCCAAGTGATTGGCTGGTGTCTCGCTCAGGTACTAAAGGCCTGAAAAAACATTGAGAAACGGAGCAGAGACGCGTCAAGACGTAGATTTTTTTTTTTTTTTTTCATTTGCACTTCTTTCAAAAGTCGGTTGCAACAAGTTCTGGCTGGCCAAAGCTTCTCCTTGACCGGCGCCATTCTTTCAAGAGTTGGAATGTTTAAGCCACCTTTGCTTCTTTATTTTAATCTAAATAAAGAGAGGATTTCACAGAAAGCTTCTTATCTCCGCCCAGAGCTCTGTACACACCGTCCGCGCTGGAAACGTCTTTCTTCTATGAAATAAGAGGGGGGAAAAAGAATCGTCTTAGCTTTCCTTAGAAATAAAGAGCTGTAAAAATAAGTCTTTTGAAAGCCGCTATTTACTATTTAAAAAAGGAATAAAGAGCGAATAGTTGGAAGTTTAAACGTCAAGTGTCAGCAAGCCGAGCCGAAGCTGCTTGAGACCATGAATGGAGCCGCGTCGTGTTCGATTTATGGAGAAAAAAGGAACAAAGTATGAATAAATTCCAATCGTTTTTTTTTTGTTTTTTGTTTAACTATGGCGTATTTTCACTCAGGATGTGACACCAGCTGAAAGGCAAGTTGTGCGAGCGGCAGCTTTACCGTTGGCGCACTCGGTGACCACCAGCGCTTACTTCCTTCCTCCCTGCTGCCCCGGGGAAGAGTGTGTGTCCTGTTACTCTGTCTGCGTGGTCTCTGTGTGTGTGTGTGTGTGTGTGTGTGAGTGTGTGTGTGTGTGTGTGTGTGTGTGTGTGTGCGTGTGCGAGTGTGTTTTCAGTCACACTCCACCAGTCGCATGAGGTCAGGTGAGATTGCGTCTGGTTCCTGATTCCGGGAAAGAGTGGACAGCTGCAACGTCTCACGCAAATACCGTGATGTGAAACACATACACGTTTAAATACACAAACAGCGCTCGTTATCTACTTCTTCTTTTTTTGGGTTTAGTTTTTTTTTTTTTTCCCAACTCGGCATAAGACTCCATAATGATGCAGTGCAATAAGAGCTGATTATCAAATGTTGAATCTTTTCAATTTACACCAGTCTGCTGCTCTGAAAATGAAAAGCTGTCATCTGACGTTAATTAATGTGAAAAAGTCGCACAATCTCGCCATCCTGAGTTGCGGTTTCAATTAAAAAAGTCTGACAGTTTTGGGCAATTTCACATGGTCAGACGTGTCATAGGGCTGCGTCGAGCTAACTTTGTAATTGTGTGACACAAAGTGACACAAATCAATCCATCAACACAA
>NW_027466054.1:16337500-16362500 GCF_046127955.1 Nelusetta ayraudi | reverse complement strand
TGTGTGTGTGTGTGTGTGTGTGTGTGTGTGTGTGTGTGTGTGTACGTGCTTGTGTGCGTGCGCGCAGGGAGACAATCAACTATTGAACCGCCGCCGCGACTCCCGGGTTGGGCCAGCGGGGGGGGCGGGGAGGGTGAGGAGGGGGGAGGGTCGACGTCGATAAAGCTCGTAAAAGCGGCTGTGAAAGTTGTAACTGATTTGTAAAGGGAAGTCGGTGTCAACTCCCTTTAAAGTTATGGCCCATTTAAAGGAGAAGTGCACGTAAACGTGGCGAGGATGCACCTTGCAGGCCGTCCAAGATTGATGGCAGGGGGAGGAAAACCTGAAAACGGTCGTTAAGCTCGCAAACCCTAAGCTGCGCATAACTGCTATGCGTGTGTGTGTGTGTGTGTGTGTGTGTTTGCGGTCGCCTGTGCAGCCACCTGCCTCGTGACAGAGAAAGCTTAAGCTGGCATTCTTTGTCTTTTTGGGGGAAATATTAAAAAAGAAAAAAAAAACAGCCTTTTTCGCTTTCATGTTCTCGCATCTTCGCCCCTCGGTTAGCCGCTAAATGTCACCCTTCCTCTTTAAAACACAAACAAAGCCAGCCGAGTCTAGCATTAGCCCACTGTTTGAAATGGCTGCGAGCCCTCAGAGGGGAGACCCGGCAGCGCAGGGAGAGCGAGAGTGTTTGAACATGTGTGTTTATACAAAATGTGCAAAAATAATAAAATAAAAACAACCCACAAAACACCAAAAAAATCAGATGGAAAGTATCAGGGTGATGATGGCAGCTGCTGTCGGATATTAAAGGGCCATTGCTGTGTTTCTGGCTGGAGGGACCAGTGAGGGAGGGCAGAGACTCCTTCTGTCCTGGTGCGGCGCTAAACACCAGCTAGCGCCAAGCCGCACGCGACACGGAGCCGTCACGTCGCCAAAGATAAGTCTCCAGTGTCATAACTGTCATAACATAATCACAAGGAACTCGGTGGCGGCGGAGGAGAAGGAGGAGGGGGTGGGGGTGGGGGGTGGGGCGCTGGAAGAACGTCCCTCCGTAACTACCGCCTTTCTTCTTCGGCTCCGTCGAAAAAAACAAAACAAAATAAAGCTTCCATTCTTTTTTTGGCAGTTTTTTTTCCTCCTCCCCTCCTTGGCCTGGAATTGTGATTTCTCCGCTGGGTTCCATCCAAAGCTGAGGTCTCCAAATTGTCTCGGAATCTCTCGGCGTTCCGCAAGAGGTTGTAATGGGACCGCTGGGATTCCCTGCGGTCGGCACGGAACCTGCTGCCTCCTGCAGATGTTGCCGCTAAAAATAAATAAATGCGCGCACATGATCTATATTTTGATCTCCTCCGCGGGAGGTCTCTGTGTTGCCTGCAAAGAGGGCCAGCGTGCGTTTTTAGCATAACTGCTGCAAAAAACATTCTTGGGGGAATAAACCAGTCAGATTGCTTGAATCTCGTTTGTTTTGATTTTTTTTTTTATGTAGGATTTACGCAACAGGAAAGTTAGAAACAGAGGAGGAACAGGTGGAGAAAAGCTTAGGAAACAGTTGCATTATGGGAAGTGGAGGCAGATTGCTGGAGAGACTGAGAACGCATCGCTTGAATCACTCTGACCTCCTATACTGAAGCCATCTATTATTTATTATGTGCGGCCTAAAATTGCTCTGTTTGTTCTCTCAGTTTCAAACATTTAACATCTAATTCTGTTTTTGTGAGGTTTTTTGTTTTACATTTGATATTTATATTTGGGGAATAAAGGATTTCCTTCTATGATGCAACACAGGGGAAAAGCAAAAGTCATCCTGTGCCTGAGCACTGCAAACAACTCACACACACACACACACACACACACACACACACAGTATGTATATTTCTGCACCATTCTTCCTCTCTCAAGGTTCAAGATGTTTGTCAATTGTGCGTCTCCGCCGGGAGCCGCGCTGACATCTGTAATGCATTTCTTTGTACTTCTTTTTTTGCATGATTAAGCAAACTTGGCGTGCAGGTGCGACCCAGCGGACTGCGCTGCTACAACAATATTCCCCGAACAAATTAAAGTAGCTGTCGTATGAATCAGGCCTAACACACGCATGCGCGTGCACACACGCACACACACACACACACACGCGCGCACACACACACACACACACACACACACACACACACACACACACACACACAATTCAGAAAACAAGCTAATAAAACAGCCAATCTGAAATCGCAGGAGCAGAACGTTGCAGCGATCAAACTGATTCACGACACAACAAGAACGAGGCCTCGTCCGCATGGACGCAGGTTTAGGAGGATATTTTTTTTGTTATTGTATCAATGTTTCAGCCGCACGCATCCAGCTACCGTCTGGTTTTCCTGGTGTCACTCGCTGTTGTGGTTATGGACACATTCCCTCAGCTCCTCCTGTTTCTCCCCAGCAGGACAGGTGGCCGTCGGGAGGCCGAGCTCCTTTCCTGAGGAGCACAGCCGGACTCAACTGATCTCCATCACACAATCACACCGCCCTCCTTAACGAGCCCAGCTCCCCTCGTCCACTCTGCCAGCTGATTCCAGTCAGCGAGTCGGTGCCTCGCTGCCTCAGAGCTCTGGTGGTTTTCCTGGCAGATCTCAGCTTCACTCCTGCTGCTGCCACCTGCTACGTTTGTTGCTGATTTTTGAGTTTCTCTATTTTTCTGGAGTGACTAGAAATTAAGTGTGAATGCGTCGCATGTCTTCTGGCCGCAACAAAACCAGCATTTTGAAGTGTGGAGGATGAAAGAAAGACATTGGCTGATGTTGATGTGAAAAGAAACATCTTAAAAACATGTTTTTTTCACTTTGGGTGAAACACATTTAAAAGGCCCAGTCAAGTGCATGCCGACACGTTCTTTTTTTTTTTTTTTTTTTTTTTACTGCTTGCAGATTCGCTATTTTTTTGTTGTTGTTTAGTTCAGTTTATTGAAGTGACAAAATCTCTAAACATTGCCCTGACACTTCCTTGATTGTAGCCCAGAGACATCTTTTGTGAAACCATGATGCCGTAGCCCAGCTGCTCCCGACCCTTAGCCAATCATATTCGCTGACATGATTTTCTCCTATCTTTGAACTGTGTTTGCTTGCGTCGCAGTAATCTTACACGCATGTGCCGTGTTTTCATCTCTATTCTTGGTGTCGCACTGTGGTTTTGTTGCAGCGCCACCTCCAGGCCTGGCATGTACACAACAGCGTGTTCAGTGGTTTCATGCGGTCAAAACATACCCTGACTCAAACAGATCGTTTCGTCTCCATGCGGACAAGACTGAAGACTGTCCGGACCGGATCACAGGAGCCGCTTTCCCACTTGGAAAAGTCTGTGAATCTTTTAGCCTGAGTCCCTCGGCGTCGCGCTCTGAGAGCATCAGCAGCACCGCCGACTAGTTTTGCTTCCTCTGCTGTCTCATCGCGTATTCACAGAGGACGCCGGAGCGAGGTTGCAGAGACAGACAGACGCGCACTCACACACACACACACATACACACTCGGAGTGAGAGACGGGGAGGGAGGCAACGAGCACTTCACACTCTCAATTACGCAGTGGAGCTCATCACTTGGCAATCTGTCCCGATCGCTTTAATTGGCTTGTAATATTGCCTCTGATCTTGTCGCCCAATTAACAGGCCTGTCTGGCAGTCGGACTGGGGTGGGGGCAGGGTGGAGGGGGGAGGGGTGGTGCAGGGAACATGTGTGAAGCCTCCCGATCTGTGTCATATGGAACAGGAGCACTGATTGGCTGCTGATGAGCCCCACCACCACCCCAGCCCCTCTCACACCAAGCTACTGTATGACACGGCTGAGCAGAGTTGACTGCAGCTGAAGTATATATATGGATATGTACACGAGGATAATTCCGTTTTGGCAGCGTAGCACCAGAAGCCTTAGGAGAATGTTGATTCGAAGGGACAACGTATCATTTTCAACTTGGTGCTGTCAGTCAGACATGGTGTTTCACTTGCTCAACAAAATTAAAAAACAAAGAAAAGAAAATCAGTGCGTCGATGCGGAGTAAATTCACCAACAATTGTCAACAAATCTGTGGCTGTTGTCCTGTTTAAATAAATACACAGTTGGTTCCTCCTCGCTTATGCTCTTTGACTCGGCTCTCTTATTGCACTTAGCACTGTATGGCGCAGAGAATGACTTTCTAGCGGTATCTACTTTCTAGCTTTTTTTGAAAATATCCTCACTAACCAACAAACTCCCAGCTTCAGTGCAATTAGCATTGGCATCCTAGCTTAAACTGGTATCTGATAGCCAGCTAATGGTGTACTGGCAATGTAACAAAATTGGTGTAATAGAATTTGCCAATTCACTAAGCTAGCTAATGTGCTCCTTGGTAACTTCAGCGTCTTCTCGCTAATAGTAGATTTTCTTTGGACAATAAAGTCACAGCGAGCGTTTGGTTTGTTTGTGTGACTTTGTATCGTTAGAAGAATAGACGGTTCACTAGCAGGGGAAAAACAATGTGGCTCACAGCTCCGTGTCAGATAAACCACTTTGATCAGAGTGAACACAACAGTTCTCATGACTTGTATGATTCCCAAGGTTCCAAACTTGGATCAAACACTTTTTTTTGTTATGTTTAAGAGAATCTCTGTCACTTACAGCCCTGAAGTCACGTTTCACAGTTTGAAAACAATTCTCCCTACTTATTTGTGGTTTTTCAAAATGCATAGTGCGGACACGCTAGTGTGACGACTCACCGTTTCACGCAATCTTAGAAGTCCATAACATGCTAGCGTTAGCAGTGTGTCCTAAAATAGGTGTGGAGGATGAAAGGACATCGGTTGGTGTTGACGTGAAAATAGGAGGGAAAATGTTTCAAAACATCCCAAAAACATGTTTCACTTTGAGCGAAAGAAATTTAAAAGGCATGGTGGACGCCCACGTCATGAATTTATGAGAACATTTTTTTTGTTTCCTGCTGTGCTTTTCTAACGGCGTATCGGCAACATACCGCTCGTTATATCTGTAAAGTTGCAAAGGCAGCGCTGGAACCTAGCAATCAGCAGCTGCGCGGCCCTCTCTGTGGTAGCCGGTCCCCCTGCATGGTGAGATTTCTGGGGCTGAGAGGAATCCAGTGCCCTCTGTCATTAGGCCATGGCGACGGCTGAGGGCCCTCAAAATGGGAAGCAGATCTCCTTTGACTCTCAAGCGTTTCGGGGCTAAAAGGTGGGCGACCATGAAGAAGAAGACGAAGAAAAAAAAATATTAACATTTGCCCACAAGGAGAGCACAATTAGTTACTTGTGCAGAATATTGTTATCCCTTATCTGGCCTTCCGCTTCCTCTCGGGTCAGCGAGACCTGCTGCTGCTGTCAAAGTGCCCCTAGCTGCTGCACGTTGTGTCAAGACATCCAGTAATAATTGTTTCCTTCTTGTTGTTCTACTCCGAGAGACGCAACATTTCTGGGGAGATCGCGGGACGTTTGCTGCACCTGAAGCCAGGAAGTTGGACGGTGAACCTTGGTTGGGCGGGGGGGGTGGGGGGGGTTGGAGGCGCTGAGGTGAAAACTGAAGTGTGAAAGTGAAGGGGTGTAAAATCAGAACCGGAAAAAAGTCACACAGACGCTAAATATGAGGGCCTGAGTAAAGCCCGTCTGGGCTTGTCTTTATGTCCGCAGCTCTATTTTTTCTCTCTCTCTCTCTCTCTCTCTCTCTCTCTCTCAGTTCTTTTCAAGTGGCTGCCGGTCCATCCCGCCGCTGCTTTTTTCCCCCTCCCATTAACAGGGCCCCACATCTGTTTCTTCCATTCCAGTCGCGCTTTAAAGTCCCTAAAGGTGCAGTTAAATTAGAGCCAGCACAGGTTTATAAATGTAAAATCCTCCAATAATCTTGGGGGCTGACATGACCCCTCATCTTCTTGCTCTAGTCAGCAAGGCCCTGCGCCGCTAACTAAGCAGCACTAACATGTGTTTTGGCCACCTTTTTTTTTTTTTTTTTTCTTAAAATGGGAGGGGTGCAGAATGCAGCAGATTTAACAGGGGGGAGCAAGTTTCAATTTGTCTCTGAGTCTTTGTATGTGATTTAAAGGCCCGGCGTGCAACGTCCTAAAGGAACTACAAGCTTGGAGGGAAATAGACATATGTATGTGTGTGCGTGTAGATCGACCATGTCCAAAATAATATATATATTTGTGTTTTCATCGATCAGATATAAGCAGTAAAGTGTAGGTCTCCCAGTATTACATCACAGTCTATCTACAGTAGTGACAGTAATAAACGGGCTTGGGTTTGTTTTTTAATTTTGTGAATCAATGAATATAGTACAGGTACAATAGGAAAAAGGTTGCTTAGCTATACCAGTACACCACCGGCTTTGATTGGCTTCAATATCTTAAGGCTCAGTGTATGATTCTTACACACAGAAAACAAAAGAAATTGGTGGATTTTTGAGGAAAAGTCAATGAAAAAAAAAAGAAGGTTTATTTTGTTTTACTTTGAAAAAATACCTCAGCTTGTAAGGTGGCGGCCATATTGCACACTGCATCTACGGTAGGCCAGAATGTGGACTTGATGAGGGGATTTTCACCTCAAGGCCACTGAGAGAAAAACGTGAGATCCAGAAACATTTTTTGGGGGGTGGGATAGGAGGGTTCGGGGGGGGGGATACTTCTGACCATTCAATACTACAGTGTACTAGACTGAAACCTACCTTGTCTTCAAACGATTTAGTGCAATTCTGGCGGTTAGATTTCAGCACAAAGGAGATTTTCAAAAGCTTTTCGAGATTGCTAACGACTAAAACCAGTGAGGATGGAACGAGTTCTAGAGCCCAGAGTAAAGAAGTAGGAGGAGGGGAGGAGGGGGAGGAGGAGGAGGAGGAGGAGGTCTCTACGCTTCGAGGTGGGGAGGGGGGGTGCGCTAAACTAGCCTGTCTAATGCAATTAATCTAATTGGAGCCGGCGTAAAGTGACAAATTACTGGCTTTCACACCAGGGACCGAGAGGGAACCTCCAGAGATGGATGTGAGGGGGGAAAAAAGGACACCTCAGCTTTTTAATCCCGTCCACTGTTCGGCACGTCCGCATTCAAATCACCGGCCGTCGTTAAGGCTCCGTTACCGCGACGCCTCGCTGGACTTCCACGTGTGCGATTTGTGGATTTGAGCTGGAAATCGAAAACACGGGCAAGCGGCCGTTGCACCATCAGCACTGTTTTCCTGAAACAATTGAAGCTATAATTGATTTTTGGAACACCATAAAGAAATCATGGGATTTTTTTTTTCAGCTTTTTTTCTTTTTTTGGAGCCGCCGGGCTGTCGATGGAGTGGAACGCCGTCCCTCTGCAGCCGCCGCAGCCGTCGCGGTATCAATATCAGCCTCTCTGGCCTCCTATTTGCTGGAATCTGCATGCATTTACACTTGACATTTGAGGCTCTTCTCTTTAATCTCGGAACTTATGCACATGAACTCTGCATATTTCGCTGAGATTGTGTTAATGCGTGCCCTTTTCCGTAACCTTGATTACTCGCCGCGCTATCAAAAAAAAAAAGGAAGGTGAAAAAAAATAAAGACGAAAAACCTTTTTTTTTCTTTTCTTTTTTTTTTCCTCTTTTTACGGACATTGATTTCCGCCCGGGGCCACGCTACTGAACCTGGAGCGCCATATCTCCACGGATATAATGAACTTAAAGAAAGCCGGCTATTACGGAAACCTCTGACATTTTGACATTATCAAATGCCTTGGTTAAAGCGCACATATGGAAGGGAGGAACGCCGCGCCGCTATACATGTGATTTGCATGCTATTTACACAAGCGGTGGGAAGCCCAACGTCCTGCCCTCGCTTTTTTTATGAATCTGCAGGTGCTGATCTCCACCACCACATGCGAGCGCACACACGCACACACTCGATGGCTGCAAAAAACACAACTTTTAATTGGATTGTGAGTATTTATGTAAAGTGGAAAAAACGTCCACTTTGACGAGATCCGCTTTGTATTTCGTATTCCCCCCCCCCCCCCCCCTCCTTTGAAACGTTTGTCGAAGGGCCGTGAAATTCCACGTTTGTGTGGCTGCACTTACCCGCGTTAACCGTGAACTCTGACCCCAATAATTGTCCCAAATTATGACCCTTGAACTCTGGAGCTCGTGAAAAAAAACAAGCAGAGCGGCAGGAATCTGGAGGTGGAATGTTCGGCTGGGCTCGGCCGCCGTCCCAGCCGCCCGGCGGGCAGGTACCGACCTGCTTCTCTCTCTCTCGCTCTCTCTCTCTCGCTCACTCCGGACTCTGGCCCTGCCTCCGTCTCACCTGGACGACTCCCACTTCTGCCTGCTTGTTGTTGGGTTTTTCCCCCTCCTCCTCCTCCTCCTCTTCCTCCTCCACCTCCTTCTTCTTCTTCTTCTTCTTCTTCTTTTATTTCTCGCCCTCATTATCTGTATCTTCCGTCCCCCCTCTTTCAAACCCGGTCCGTCCACCACCATCACTACTGCCTCCACCTTTGCACCGTCCAGGCCCCTCCCTCCCTCCTCTCTCTCTCTCTCTCTCCCTCTCTCTCTCACTCTCTCTCTCTCTCTCTCTCGCCGTCTGGAGAGGAAACGGTGGCCATTAAACGTGTCTGCTGAGGTCTGGGGGTCTGGAGAACAACCGTCACATTGTGTGACCCCGTCTTGGACCCCAGACGGACTAATGAATAAGGCAGGCCCCCCCCCCCCCTCCCTCCCTTGCCCCCTGCCCCCCCCCCACCACCGCCACTGCCACTGCCACCTCTTTCTGCATCGCCCCCCCCCCCCCCCTTCTCACCCCCCACACCCCCACCCCTTCATACCAGACCCCTGGTAGGTAATTCTCCCGCTTCTTTCACAGGGTCCCAGACGTCTCCCGCGGCCTTTGACTGAGGGCTTATCTTTTCACAGGGAAATGTGTGTCGTTTGTTTTGCTTTTTTTTAAAAAAACAGCCAAAACAAAAACACTGTCACTAGCGTACAGCTTGACCCCCTCGCCCCCCAAAGCCCCCGGCCGTCACTCCCTCTGCCCCCTCTCTCGCCGTGAGACACGAAGTGAAGGGGCTCTGGATGTGGGCTTTAAAGGAAGTGGCGTGAGACATCCGCAGTGTCTCCAATTATCTGGGGGAATATGTAAGCAGGCGAGGAGACAGTGGCGGAATTATGCGCCACTGGCAGCGGGTTTGACGCACCAACTGGACAAAAGGGACGGCGGAAAACCGGATTATTCCGACAGCGCGAGAAAGATCTGGGACCTAATTAAAACCTGGAAGAAGAAACAGACATATATATAAATATATAAATACTTAACGGAAACTAAACAACAATACAATACGGAGATGGATCATATGAAACAGTGCAAAAAGAGCCGAAAACTGCATTTTTGCATGTGATCTTTCATGCACTGCCAACCAAAATCCTCATAGAGGGGAAAAAATGGCCCATCTTTTTGTTCAGAGACACCCACGCTGCTGCTGCTGCTGCTGCTGCTGCTGCTGCTGCGGCGGTGGCTCTTCAATAACCACATGAATAACACAAATGCTCTTCCAAAAAAAAAAAAAAAAAAAAACCTGCACACCCGAGGAGATTTAACAACGGCGACATGTGTAAGCTCAGCGTATACGGCGAATCTCCCCCCGCCCCCCCCATCATGTTTGTTTTACATGCCCGTCTCACCCACGGCATCGTTTTCTACAACACTCAGCGATTCGCAGAGGACAGACCTCATTATTAGTGTTTTTCTTTTTTTCCCGCTTTTTTTTCCTTCTCTCCTTTTCCCGGGAAGCTTTTCTTCCGTAAGCCGAGGCACTTTGGCTCCGTGTGGCAGCAGCAGCAGCAGCAGCGGCGGCGGCAGCGGTGGCTAATGTATTCCGCGCGTGACGCACGGCGGCGGCGGTGAAGACGGAGCGCCGCTATCAAAGGACTCTGGCTGAATGGCGGTAATAACTGGAAAATTATTTCTGATAGCCTGAAACAATCTTCCAAATCATCACAGAACTTTATTAAAATAATATCAAATCAAATTAGCCGCCGCCCCGCTTGCCCCCCCCCCCACCCCACCCCCGCCTTCCCTCCTCCCCTGTAATGAATTAAGTAAAGGGTTATGCCAGCATTAATCCCATCATGCTCGGAGGCATGGGTTGAAGGAAAGGAGGGGGGGTGGAGGGGGTCGAGGCAATGGGAGGGAGTGGGGTGTGGGGGGGGGGTGGTTAGTTGCAGGAGGAGCGTTTAATAAACCAGCCTGGTCCCTGCGAGCGGCGGGGGCCAGCTGCCGATACGCCGTCCGCCCCGATGTCCCGCTCTGCTGAGGGGAAGCACATCAAAAGACTCCCCCCCCCCCCCCCCCCCACCAACTCCCCTCTGCATCCCTGCATCCCTCTCCCTGTGTCTTTTGGAATAATCTGTCAATTTCTAACCCCCCTCGGCCCCCCCACCCCCACCGCTCTCCCCCCCCCCCGACCCCCGTTCCGGCGCTCCGCTGCGCCCGTGGGTGAGATTATTAATAAGGGGGCTGAATCTCCCCGGAATCTCAGAAGGCTGGTGATAAGTGGTGGAGGCCCCACCACCCCCACCCTCCACCACCACCCCGTCGGGACGGCTCGGCTCTTCTCCGCGCTGAGATGGAGTGAAGGGAAATCAAATAGGTCACTCTTTAGTCATGGAGGGAGGGGAGTGTTTTTTTTTTTTGTTGGGTTTTCTTTCTGTGTCCAGGGGAGGAAGCAGCAGTAGCGGCAGCAGCAGCAGCAGCAGCGGCAGCAGTAGCAGCAGCAGTGACAGCCGCTAGAAAACAAACATCCACAAAACTACCTTCACAAAGTCACGTTTTGCATAACGCTAGCGCGGCTACGGCGTGGCCATAATTATATCCCGATTGTTTGCAAAGTGCACTGTCCGTTGTCCATGCCCTCTTAACCTCATTAAACACAGCAGCTGTTTATTTAAACTAATGCATAACGGAGTAACGCGGCACGCTCTGCTGCACAGATAATGATGACACCACGGCAAGAGAGAGAGAGAGAGAGCAAAAGCTGCATGGCACCATTAAAAACGCCATATAGACGGCGGATTTGATGATAAAAATTAAGGCCGCTGACCTAAAACGCGGCTACCTTATGCTAATATTAGCTGTTCACTGGGTGGGTGGGTGCTGTGGTGTGTGTGTGTGTGTGTGTGTGTGTGTGTGTGTGTGTGTGTGTGTGTGTGTGTGTGTGTGACACAGAATGAGTCAGTTAGAAATGTTTTAATTCCATGACATCCAGTTTTTTTTAATCTGAGCCCTTTGGTGTGATTGAGTGAATGGTGTTTGCTTGAAAGTGCTGTTCAGAACAGACAGACAGGGAAAAGGTTCCCTCATAGAGAGGCTGCAGTGATGTGGTGCCACCACATCACTGGAGCAGGCCGGAAGACTGATGCATTTTGTGATTTAGAGAGAGACTGAGTGCGCAACAAAATCAAAAATAATCTACTAGCAATAAATAGAACTAATGAATGTTTCTTAAACCAAAAGGAAAGTTTTCCTGATATCAACACTGGCCCTTTAAGAAGACGCTGCTGGCCATAGAAAAGAAAAAATCACCACACATAATATCATGTTCACCGCCGCCACTTTACATGACATGTCCATGGAGGTGCCGAGATTAATTTTCACCCACATCCATTCCTGAACCCCTCTAATCTCCTCTATCTCTGTCTCCGCCTCTGTCTTGTGGAGGCCGCTCACCCGGAACCAGCAGCAGCGCCGGCGTCCCCTCAGCTTCTGGAAGACTGTGGACAGAATTCCCTGCGTGGCAGTGGAGGTCGGGGTGGATGGGACGAGGCGAGGCGGGGCGGGGCGGGTCAGCGTGCAGCATGCAGGCGGAGGTGAGATAGCATCTCCAGGTAGCGCAGGGCACAGGGGATAGTGGGCAGAGTGGGCGGAGCGAGGAGATCAAGGGCGGCGGAGCGCCGCCGTCCGCCGGCTGAGGGCCCGTTCGGATTCCTGCAGCGGAATATGTCAAGGCATGCTGCCGCATCGCCACGCCTCACAGCCTCTCTGAGTGTGTGTGTGTGTGTGTGTGTGTGTGTCTCTCGATGGGCATCGTTGATAACCCCCCCTCACCCTCCCCACCCTGTGTTTCCATGTGTCTTCAATGTGTGAGAAAGTCTGGGTGAGAGTGGGAGGGGTCATGGTGCTGTTTCCCCTGAGGAGGGTTTGTCCTGTGCCATCTGGCAACTCACAGGCATGGGCAGAGCAGCAGGAGGGGTGTGTGTGTGTGTGTGTGCATGTCTTTATATCACAATACTGTGTCCTGCGCGTCCCTTGTGTCCCATCGACACTAATTCTGACGCCTCTCCGTGCTGTCGGTGTGTTTTCTTTCATTCTCGCCATGTTTTGTCATCTTATTTCTCTCCTGGGCCTTTTACACTCATTTACATTAGCAGTATTTTTTTTTTTTTTCGCCTACCCCCCCCTCTGCGATTTAAAAAGCGCTTTCACGCATTCTTTTTTTGTCCCATTCCATTCCTTGGCAAGCCGACCACATTCCGTGTTTTTCTGTGCAACAAAACTTTTCAAAGTTTGCTCTGACAGAACGGAAAAAGAAGAGAATCACGGGTGAGTATCTTGGTGAGAATGAATGAAGCTGCATAAAGCTGCTGTTGTGCCGTATCACTAGTTTCCATGTTGATGCAATACCAAGGAAAACCAAAGGTGGTTACGGATACCAACACAAGTATATGTTTTCCATGTTTAAATGGTGCCGGTTTGTTCAGAATTTGGAGGATTTTCTTTTATATATATATATATTTTTTTTTTTTAACAGTTTTTCAAATTGTTGCTGCACAGTCGCATGCACTAAATCACAGGCAATCTTTCTCATTCTGTAGATCTCAGTATTGATACTTCATAATGAGAACTGATAGTATTGATTCATATCAGATGACATTACAAGAATGTACAGGCCAGTTACGTCACAGGACAGCGCCTCCTGGCTGCTGGAGGAAGCCGAGCCGGAGAAGATTTCAGGAAACACTGTTGAATGGCCAAGCTGTTATTTATTCTTGAAGGTCAACTATTAATGGCCACGAGGAACATGTCATATTAATGCAGCTCATCACTCATGTGAGAGAGCGTTTTTGTTCTTTTTTTTCCCACAAAGTTACAGAAAGTTTTAGATTTGTTTTTGTTGAAATGTTGCAAATAGATCTCAAAGAGTTTGGAATGTTTTTTTGTTTCTTTTTCCTGTCCCCTCAGTGGCAACGCAGTCTGAAGTTTTGCGCCAATCCGCCCAATGGAAACTTGGCTGTCGCTGTCGCCGCCCTCTCCTGCTTCCACTCCCCCCTTTTTTCCCTCCTTTCCCTTCAAATTACGCTTCCTTTCTCCTCTGTGTGCGTGATGCGTGGCAACAGCTCGGTCAGCTGATGAGGTTCCAGTTCGAGGCAGCAGCCAACCTTGACACCCGCAGCTGCAAGTCCACGCGCACGCACACACACACACACACACACACACACACACGATGACAGGGCGAGGGAACGGGGGCAGAGCTCTATGTAAAATAATCACAGCGCATTTACATTCATTGTGCCATGGATTTGTTGCTATAATAAGACGGGAGCAATCATGAATATTCACACACACTTTAAGCAATTATGATAATCTGCATTATTCCCGGCCTCACCGCTATCTGTCAGCGAAGGCGGCAGCAGCAGCGGCAGAGCAGGGAGAAAAAAACGAGGTTGGGATTGTCTGATTTTTTTTTCTCTTTTTTTTCCCCACTTTTGAAATGATATTAACATCTTTTTTTTGTCATTCCCGGCCTCACATCAGCTTCCCTCCTCTGTCTCGCTGTGTATCTCCACGTCTGCGCCTCCTGGCCGCCTCGTCGCCGGCTCTGCTCGTGTTCTACAAGCTTCTTCCCAGGCCCAGGCCGAGGTCCATTGTGGCGCAGGGATAGAGGAGGGGGGGCTGGTGAGGGGGGTGGTGAAGGTGGGGATGGGAGGAGGGTGGGGTGGGGGAGGGGAGGGCAAGGCTCCCGGAGTGAGAATGGCCCCTGGGTGCTGCCGAGCTGGCAGCCGCGTTGGTCTAATCTTCCGGGTCAGGACTGGCGCTTTCATCTCCTCTTCACTCCGAGCCCCCTGTGTTTGATGTGAACTTAGCCCAGGAAGAGTCGCTCCTTTCTTCTCCTCTAACCTGGCCCTGGAGTCGGGGGGTTCGGGGTTGGAGGGGGGCAGAGCACTTTGTTGTTATCCGTAGGAGCCAAACAATGCTGGAAGGAGCGCAGGAAATCTTAATGAAAAGCCTTTTGATCCGCGCTGATGAATTATATAAAAAAAATAAAATAAAAGGCAGAACTTTGGGTGTGTGTGCGTGCAGACGGGGGAAAAAAAGGTGCAGGAATCGCAGAAATCAAAATGCAAATAGAAGCCGCAACGGTTTGGATAGAAACGTTATTTAACTTCCAGCCTTTGAAATTAATAATTTCAGATTTGCCTGCATTTGTTTCAAGTTTAAGAGAGAGGACGGCAGTGGTGGTGGTGGTGGTGGTGGTGGTGGTGGTGGTGGGTAATAATAAAAGGAGCCGGCTAATTTATTGTGGCCACGGAATTTAAATGAGCATGTGGAGCCTTGCAGGGTTTTAATGATTAATTTTCTCAGGTCTGCACCGTGCAAAACAATTTCTCTGCTTCCCACAATTAAAGGCCAAGTGCATCTGCGCCACGTGCGTCCTGGAAAAGCTGATTATTAGTATTTATTTATTTTTGCTCTTCAAAATGTAAAGCATGCATGAGTGAATGAAGCTGCAAGCCGCTGAACCTCAGAATGAATGGTGCACACCTGCAGGTTGTGACCCGGGCTGAAGTTGCTCCTGTTGGCCACCGGGTCTCATGTGCTGATATTTAAAGGACCCACTTTGTGTAAGACAAAAATACTTAAAGGGCACCTATGATGCTTTTCCACTTTTCTGAGCTTTAAAAACTGTTACAATGTTGAACTCTATCGTCAAACGATCTCAATATCGTCAAATAATGAGGTTCATGCGTTTGGACGTGAGCCCTGCAAATTGTTGGGCATGGTTCTAAACGCTCTGTTCACGGAGATTTTATCAACAATGGGCACGGAATGACGCCATTGTGTGCCGGATCTCCTTTCATGGCCAAGCTCCGGCACGCTCTCGGACTGGTTCCGCCCTCCCCCGCTCTGCCCCGGAAGTGATTCCGCAATGCGCTGCTCCAAGAAAAGGTTTTTTTTTTCGGTGTGAGGGAAATTAAAAAATATAAAATAAAAAATACCGAGCGACTACCGAAGCACCAAGGACCACAACCGTCGGAGTGGAACGAACAGAGAAAATGTTTGGTTAGGTTTGTTCAGCCTAATGCGGATGCGATGGAACACCGGTCTGCAGCCAGACCCCTCTCGTCCGGTCGGCAACGGGAGTGAGACGGGCTCGACTCGGCCGGTGGACGATGAGAGAATAATCAGCCACGGCAATATTTGAAAACATGTATGAGGACTGTGAGTGTATTGTGACCTCAAGCAACATTAGTTTTAAGACTATTTGCAACGTACAACCGCTGAATCGTGTTGATGAACTGTTAGCCACCACCGCTAACTCCGTGCTCTGCTTGTTATGTGTGCTGTGATCGCTGGTAGCGAAACTGAAGAGGCAGCGATTTTGACTCGCAAGTTTCACTCCTTATAGCGATGTTCACGCTGCCAGCATGGTAACATCGGTTGTATAGAGCTCTTCCTGCTTTGTGCTTGGTGTGGGCTTAAGTTGTGCAGATATTCTTGGCTAATAATAAACGACTCTATGACTGAAGTGATCGTTTCAGCGTACATATTTTCTCTGCTAGGACAGTGTTTTGATACAAGTCAACAGTATGAAACCAAATCATTCTAAGCCCTATTAAAATGTCTCGCAAAAATACAAAACAAAGACACGGTCAGTACACAAAGTAAATTATATTTCCGGGGACACGGAAGGCACAAAAAACGTCCAGGGACCTTCGGTCCGCCTTGCGGCCGTAACTCAGCCCACGCTGGGTCCGTACGAAGCTGGATTAGCCGCTAAACAGCTGCTAAAGAGTGAAGCCTTCGCGACGGTAAGTGTTTAAATTGTGCCTGTTTCGTAAAGTTTGCCGTTTACTCTTCACTCCCGCACCGGCAAACTGAGGAAGTGAGGCTCAGCAGCGACGAAGAGTGTGACCAATCACAGCGACGTGTGCTGGGCGGGGGCGTACACCGGCTAGACTGGGGGTGGAGTAAAGTGAAACAGAGCGTTTTCGCGAGACACAGTAAATACGAGGAAACGAGCCACGAGATACGAAAATCTAAAAAGCTTTCAACGTGGAAAATCGTGCGTTGCTGCTCTGGAGGGGCCAGATATCAAATACAAAAGCCCGAAAATTAGTATAATAGGTGACCTCTAACAACTGTCGTCTGTCCGCCCTTTACTGCGTTCGCGTGATCATCTTTCCAGAAGAAAAAAATCTCAAGTCTGAACCAGGCAGGCCTGCAATCCAGTCCCTTTGTGATGTCACCACCCAGGTGTTGGTGCTGCTGTCCGAGGCCTCCTTGTTCCAAACATGTGGAAATTTTACCAGAAAGAGAAATCTGCTGTCTTCCACAGATCTGGGCATTTTTTCTTCACATATTAGGTCCTGCGAGCTGGCTGGAGCTGAAGATGAAACGCATTGAAGTCAGTTGTGAAATGGGGTCTTTAAAGTTTTTCTTTCTTCTTCTTCTTTTTCTTTTTTTTTTAGATAAATCATCATTATGTGAAGCTGCTCCACCAGAGTCCAGGACGACGAAGAAATTAAACAAATGAAAATGTTGGTTCACTTAAGATAAAAACACAGTGGCCGTTTTTGAGTGAAACGGAGAACAGTTGCACCAGACTGTAAACAGAGGGCTAACTATGATGTGATCCTGCAAATCTGTAGATTTCTTTTCCAGACAGCTGAAAAATGTTTCCAAAATGTTCCAAGGAGGGAAGCAAGGATTTTCCTGCTGATTCTCACGGTTCTCCTCCCGACCCCTCAGCTTCCTCGCCATACTCGCCGCTCCTCAGCCTTCGATTTCAAAATGAAGTTGATCCCGGAGGCCAGGAAAACAAGTCGCAAACAAACCTCTCTCCGTCTATTTATTCCCTCCTTTATTTATTTATTTACTTTTTATTTTGGTAGAAAAGCAGATGCACCTTCGGACGCGTCGGCCGGCGGCCGCTGCCATGGTGATAGCGGCGAAACCTCGGTGCAACAGCAGCGCATTAACCCCTCTTGACCCTCCATTCTCACCTGTGATAAAAGAGGAGGAAGAGATGGAGGAGGAGGAGGACGAGGAGGAGGTGGAGGAGGCTGCCCCCACCGCCGCCGCCGACCCTCGGCCCTCCCCGCCTTTCCACCGCGCCACAACACTCTCTCGAGTGCCCAGGCACCAGCAGGCCCTTGAGAGCCCACGGTCATTAGGGAGCGCTTTATTCTCGTGGAGGTAAAGAAAAGGGGAGCGAGGAGGTAAAGGAGGAGGAGGAGGAGGAAGAATGAGACGAGCATTGAGCCCGGAAGATAATGGTCAAGGCTGGAGACTCTCGGATGGAGTGAAGGGCTGAAGGGCGAGGAGACGCGCTTTCACCCAGACGGGGCGTGCACGCGCGCACGCACACACACACACACAAACACACACACACACACACACACGGCACAGCTGCTTTCTGGGGTTTCTTTTTTGTTTGTCTTCGATTCTATGCAGAGAAAGCTGGAGGAAGAGGGGAAGGTGAGGAGGTGGGATGGTGGGGGAGGACTGGGGGGGGGGGGTTGCACCGGATAATTGGTCCGGGGCCGCTGACTTACACACTGGGCTGCGGACACAGGATATAGAGTTTCAGGGACTCTTTGTTCCTCGTCTTACCTATTGACTCCCTTGTGTTTTGTCTGCTCGCCCAGGAAAAGAGAGAAAGGGGGGTGGTTGGGGGCGAGGGGGGGGTTCAGCACTCGCCCAGGGTGCAAGAGGTTTGAATGAGCAGCAAAAGAAGAAGAGAAAATATATATTTATAAAAATGTAAGGCGGCGAGGAATGCGTCTGTGATTTGGACTTTTTCTCTTTTTTTAAGCGAGCAGTGCTCCCCCTCTCCCCCTGTCCCCCTCCTCACCCCATTCTCCCACCCTGGCCCCGCCCCCCGCCATCCACTGACCAGCGGGCACCTCAACTTCCGCAGGCTGCTGCTAATCCGCCCCGATAATCAATGACAACGGCGGTTTGGGCTTTCATCTCCGCCGGGGTCTCGATAAAGTCGAGAGGCCATGAATGATTAAAGCGTCTGCGCGCGCTCGGCCGACACTCGACGAGGTGTCGCGGGAATGATAGAAGAAAAAAATGGTAAAGAAGGAGATCATAATAATAGCAGTAATAAATAGCGTCCACGCCCCCCACACCCTTCCCACCCTGAGAAAATAACTGGGCAGAGGCTTATGCACGTCTCATCATCATACGACCCAAAATGAATGAATAATGCATCGGCTATCAATGAGGGAGCAGAAGGAGGAGGAGGAGGAAGAGGAGGAGGAGGAGGAGGAGGAGGAGGAGGAGGAAGAGGAAGAGAAGGAGAAGAAGAAGGAGAAGAAGAAGAAGACGCATTGCTCCAGGCCATTGCTAAGCCCCTATTCAGAAGGAGACAGACACAAAAGGCCCAAGGACTGTGGGAGTCCATCATCATTGGGGTGTGTGTGTGTGGAGTGAGGGGACGGGGGGTGGGGGTGGTGGTTGGTGGGCGTAGGGAGAAGAGGAATAAGGGCACACGCGTTTCTTTCCCCCCAAGAGCACTTTTTTTTTTTTGCATGAATTTCCCCAACTTTGCCCCACATGAATGTATATTTCTATCTGTTAATTGTACATCAATGCTGATTGACAGATATGCTGTGTTCTACTGCACATTAGCCTCAGCAGAAGGCGGTTGGAGTGGGGTGGTGGGTGTGGGAGGAGCCTCGGAATCAGTTGGGCCAAGCGCATCTTTAGCGCTCCTGTTTTTGTTTTTTTATTGTATCGGTCATTTGTGGCGGCAGGGTTGCAATCGGCTCTCATCTGATCCCAGACACGTTTGTGAAAAACACAGTTTGAATGCGAGTCAGATTAAGATTCCTGCGTCCTGAGCCGCTGGATAAAGACGTCCTGACGGCCCTGCTGCTTATTGATCGCCGGGTAAAGAGTTAATCCCCCCGGCGTGGCGCCACAATGAGCTCTCTCTGAAGTTATTAAAGTTTTGGAGATGCCGCCTCTTTGTCCGTCTTTCACCTCACTCGACTTCCCCCCTTCATATTTAACCCTGAGGGATGGTTACCCCCCCGCCCCCCCTCCCACACACACACACACACTAAACCCCCCCCCCCCCACCGCCCCTTAACACCCACACACACACGCACACACACACACACACACACACACACCTTCCCTCCCTCCTGCTGGACCCAAGGCCGGCTCCACGTTCTCGTGGATGTGGCATTGCTCGGCGCCCCCTGTGATTGGCTGCTGTTGGCGCGTGAACAGAGGGACGGTGGTGAAGGACGAGGAAGACTCTGTGAGGAGTCAACCGTTGTTGTCCAGCAAACCTTGTTATTTACCTATTATTATTTATTCATTTATTTATTTATTTATTTAACACAACTGAGATGCAAAACTCACAAGGTCTTGCAGCCAGGGTTGAGAAAAGATTGTCTTCTCTGTGAGCCGTCACAGCCATCCACGCTCACTGGCTACTTTCCAACAGGTACACTGTTTAATTGCTTGTTGACATCGCCGCCATTAGAGATTTATTACTAAATTAAGTTTGAAAATTCACCTGTGAAGACCAAAAGTGAGTAAAAAAGAAATCTGTCTTATTTTTTTTTCTTCTTCTTCCCGTCTGGAAGGCTGCTGAAAGTTCAAGCTCCACCGTCCTCCACAATCTCGTTCATCTTGTCGCGCTGCACGTCTTCCGTTTCTCCCACACGCTAATTGACGACGACGTTTAAAGTCCTTAACCTTGTTTCGCCTCAGATGACCCTCGGTGACATCACCCAGGTCAACGACCCACATTGCAAATCAAACATGTTTTTTTTTCTTTTCTTTTTCTTTTTTTGGTGGGAGGTGGGTGTGGGGGAGGTATTTTATGGCCAGAGTCCTACTCCCACACACGATGAGAGTAAAATCAGCGTCGTGGCCGCTTTAGCAGCCTTCAACCACAGTGACGGTTCAGCGAAATGCCGGCCTCGTCATTTGTTTCCCTGCGACAAAACTCAATTACTAATACAAAATATTTCCATATGAAAGTCATTTGTCTGGGATACACTTGAATAAACATACACGTCCGCGCAATTTCCTATATCATTGCGAGGTGACCTTTTTTTTGTTTTCTTATTTGTGTGACTAATTTGCGGTGAAATAGGGGAAAAATGTCAACGTTTCGGCTGCGCTTTTTTGTTTGCTGGACTGGTGAAGAATGCTGCGGGGGCCTGGAGGCCAAGGCTTCAACCGGTGTCTGTTTCTTGTCAACTCACATTTCTTGGTGGGGGGTGGAGGGGCACCTTGGCATTTTCTCTGCTAAGGGATTTTGTTTATGTGGCCGAAGGACTCTGCAAAGTCTCATCAGCCCACAGCAACTAAACACACAGTCCTCCATCACACAGGGCCTGGAGAGACAAGAGACCACTTCCAAATCGCTTGATTCCATAACAATTCAGTATTGCTGACTGTGCGCTGCGCTAATTCCGACACGGAAGTGTAGTTTGGTGCAGCGAAGGGGGAGAGAAGACTGTCACCGATGATCTTCCACTGTTTTTAAAGCAAAGTGCAGACAGTCAGCAAAGAGAGTGTTTAATCACACGCAAACCAAAGCCTGATTAAAACATGTACCATCGTAGCGAAGAGCACGTCAGCTAACGAGTGGAAACTCACGTTAACTGGCAAGCAAAGACTATTGCACCACCTGTGGCACATCACAAGCACTTTAGCAAGTTAGCGCATGAGCTAACATCGCATAATTGCTGGCTTCTGTTTTGTTAGATGGTGAGCACACATGAAAGCTAGCAAGCTAATCCACCTCGACTATGTTAGGGAAATGGCTCCAGCCAGCTAGAGAATGCTAATTTAGGCTAGCCAGGTAATGGCAATACACTACTTCCACTCCCATAATATCAAAAAATAGCAAGCTACCTGGAAAAGCTTGCTATTAGACAGCTATTATTATTAGCTAGCTTTTAGAGGCTGTTTGTGCTGTGCATGTAAAGTCTGAAGTGTCCACCATTACGGACTGAGTGCCCTGCATTTTCACAAAAAGGCAGATTCCCGCTCATACACTTGTTTCCTTTTAGCAGCATAATGAGCTTGGATACCCCCATCCCTACCTCCACCCCTCCCCCAATTAAACCATGTTTATCACTAGAATAATTAAATCTCCACCAAAACCGCCATGTCTGTCAGCCAGGGGGACATTTAGTCACGGGGCAACGTCTCAGCGAGACGTCCGTCTGAACGTTTTGACGTGTCATTACGGGGCCGCTTGATGGAAAGGGCAGTGACATACAGTGACCACCGCGGCACTGCTACAACGCGTTACTTCACCAGGGCGACGCGCAAGTCATATGGACCAATGACACAACTCCTGCCAGGGCCCCAGTGTCCTAATGTCACACACGTCCCAACAGTTTTACTTCAAACTTCCTCCGTTGTTTACCCCTCCCCCCTCTCGCTTGCCCCCACTTTGCCACCGCCCCACCGTCCCCCCCGTCCCTATCGGTTGGCTCCTCCCTTTTTCCATGTGCAGCCTCCTCCTCCTCCTGCGGCCCTTTCACCCGTCCACTCCCACCTCCTCCACCTCTCTGTTTATTATTTCTCTCACCCGGACTTCTCCGTCTGTCTCTCTTATCGTGCCTTGCGTTAAGCTCGCCCCTCCCCTTCCCTCACCCCTTTTCCCCTTCCCCCGCATCCCTCCCCTCATTTTTTTTTTTTTACTCCCCTTCTCTCTCTCGGTGCTCTGTCCCCGTGTAACATATGCTCCGACAGGCAACCCATCCCCGGAGCCGCTGCGGGTCTCGTCCGCTTCGTGTTGCGCCAGGATGGACGTCTGAGGAGCCCTGCAGGCGTCTCTCTTTGTCGCCGCCGTTTAGCCTCAACGCTGCGGCAAAAAAAAAAAAAAAAATGCCGTCAGTGCGGCAGCCGCCTTTGGCCCCTGCCGTAGCCTTAAACACACACATAAAAAAGGGGGATATTTATATGTGATTAAACACGAAGAGCACAAGCACGCGGCCTTCCAAAAAATAAAAGCCACTCGGACCAACACGTAGCCTGACGGAGGGTTTTTTGTTTTGTTTTTTTCTTTTCGGGGTGGTGCTCAGACACTTGTCACGGGCTGATCCCCCGGTGATCCGTTAATGGCTTTGACAGGCGACGACGGAGCCGTATTGGAAAAATGAGGGGTCCCCTTTGTCCCATTTGCAGCTTCTGGGGATCTTCCACCCGGCAGATTAGGTGGCTCCTCAAAAGGCCTGGAAGGTTTCCCACATACGTTACGGGCCGCGTCGGCGTGTCCGCCGGAGTCTGTGTCGCCGCAACCTCAAAGACAATGGCGTTGTGGAGGTGGTGCATGTGTATGTGTGTGGGTGTGTGTGTGTGTGTGTGTGTGTGTGTGTGTGGCGTTGGGTGGGGGGCAACTTGGGAAATATGCAAATGGTGATTAATGGCCTTTTTTACGTCCAGTCTCGGTGCCAGCAAAGTGTCCCCTGCAATTTTATCCCCTCACGTTTCTCAGCGGTGGGGGGAGGCAGAGGGGAGGGCGGGGTGTGTGTGTGTGTGTGTGTGTGTGTGTGTGTGTGGGGGGGGGGGGGGGGGGGGTCCAAGCTTTGCTTCAATCTACCACTGGGATAATTTCCAGTGACACGTACAGCAGCAAACCTATCAGACAGGCGACGGACAACGGCGCTTCCTGTCGTGGCGCCATCTCTCCGATGCTGATCCTCCTGCCTCGTCCAGCAGCGGCCGTCTCCCCCCCCGCTTCGTAAAGAGGAACACTCGGGTTTCCCCCCTTTTTTCCCTTCTTTTTTTAATCTGAGAATTTGACAGAAAAGGACCCATGGTCACTCCTCACTCTGAATTCTCACTTAAAAAAAGAGGGGTTGGGGAACAAAATAAGAATTCACTGAAAATCAACTTTTCCTTTTTGGAGCGGCTGAAGCGACTCATCATCATCCCCGAGATCATCTGGCACCAAAAGAGCAAAGTGACTTTTTTTTCAAAAGCGGCTGATTATTCCCTGCCAGGAAAAAGACTATCACAGAGCAAATAAGACTCTTTGAATCGGATTCAAATGGTGACTCTCGCTCTGCTTCTCATCTCGTTAAAGCCCCTTATATAGCAGTCGGGCAGCGGATGAGTTATGGCAGAGAGCGGCGAGAGAGAGAGATAGAGAGAGAAAAAAGCCGAGACGTCGGCGTTGCTCCGAGTTGAACTTTGTCCAGCTCGTAATGCCTGCGAATGCGTCTCATAGGTGAAGGGGATCACAGGCGCCATAAAACACCGGGAAGCGTTTTCCCTGTTCCCCGGAAACATCCGAGCGTTGACATTTTGAGGAACGCCGTGGTTCTGATATTTATTGTGAGGAACGGACGCAGTGGAAGAGCGCAAAACTTCTTCAAGGAAAAGCCCGGGAGAATTACAGAGAAGGTGAAAAAGAAAGTCGAGTAGGATGATGACTAATGAAATATTTGAAGTTCAGCTCAAACCCTCAAACAAAAATGTACTAAAAATAAATAGTGAGGGATTTCCGAGACTTTCTCGCTCTGACAGACGGGCCCCTGGGTGAAAAGGACAACATAAAAGAACTCTGGTGGTTACTTGTTACAGGTGAGATCTTTAAGTTCTACTCTCTTGCAGATGACGCTGTGATCTGCAGGGAAAGCAGGTGAAGTTGTGCCGGTGGATTGACTCAAACATGTGTGTGTGTGTGTGTGTGTGTGTGTGTGTGTGTGTGTGTGTGTGTGTGTGTGTGTGTGTGTGTGTGTGTGTGAGGGAGAGTGAATAAGGGAGACAAGTAGGGAGGTGGTGAGGTTACAGGGAGTAAAAATCAAGAAGGTGGAGGATTTTAAGCAGTCAGGGGTCAACGGTCCGGAGCAACGAAGAGAGCGGAAGAGAAAGTAGTGGGAACGGGTGGAGAAAAGAGGAAAACGATGGCGAGAGCAGTGACCATGTCAGGTTCAGAGAGCAGTGGGACTGAGGAAGAGGAGGAGGAGGAGGAGGAGGAAGAGGAGCTGGAGGTGGCAGGAAGGAGAGGACCAGGATGGAGGAGGTCAGAGGGACAGCCAGAGCATGTTGGAAGTTTTAGAAATAAAGCATGAGAGGCCAGACTGAGATGGTTTGGACAAGTCCAGATGAAGGACAATGGGTGGAAGGACCCTGAGGTTGAAGGATGTCAGGCAGGAGGCCTGGAGGAGGAGCAGCGAGGACACCTTCATGTTGTTGCAGCTCTCGGGGAAGCAGGGATAATCTCCAAGAAGATACCACTGACTGTATATGAAGATAATGTACGGGGACATGCGGCACTATTGCCCAAATCGATGCCCACCTCCGGTACCGCCCACACATCCAAATATGGAATTTTGCACTTTCAAAATGGACCAGTGGCTCCAGATGGGTCTGACTTTGAAACCAATCACCAATCGCAAGGCTTCAGGAACAGGTGATCACCAGCCAATGGGTCACCATGACTCGCATACAGTCGGTGGCAGATACCCAACAGGCTCAGTCTCACACTCAGTCAGGACCAGAACCAGAACCTGAGCCTGGTGATTTGTCCAGTGTTAAAGCAACTCTACCGCTCCAACCTGCAACTCTGAAAGTCAGAGTGTCGTAGAAGCAGTGGGAGAGGATGGAGAAAGGATGGGAGAGAGGTGATCTGAGGATTGAAATCATAATAAAAAATTGTCCGGGCTCTAAAAAACATTCAAAAATAAACACCAGAAACGTTTCCAGCAGCGAGCAGGCGAACGACTGAGCAAGCTGAGGGGGAGAAGAAAAAAACAAAAAAAAACATCTTTAATTATTG
>NW_027466054.1:16087500-16335000 GCF_046127955.1 Nelusetta ayraudi | reverse complement strand
GGGGCGGGGGGGTCAGGGGACCACGACGGTCGCGTGGGAGAGCGAGGAGAGGCGACAATGATGAAGAAGAAGAAGAAGAAGAAGGAGGAGAAGAAGAACAAGAGACGCGTCGGGCTTATTAGTGATGTGGAAACCGGGGGGCGGAGTCTGATAATATGCAAAGAGATGAAACAGTTTTGTGTGTGTTGGGGGGAAGGAGGGATGGAGGGAGGGGGAGAGACACAGAGGAGGAGGAGGAGGAGGAGGAGGAATCAAAGGCTGCAGGTCAAGGTCTCGGCAACTGGATCATCTGTGGCGCGGCGAAGCGTCGATTCCTGCCCCGGCTCCTCACCTCGGGCCTCCACTCCTCCGCTCATATCCATCTCTTTAATCTCGGGAAGCTCCACCTAATGAGCTACACAGCTTATCGAGTGAGGGGAACAATGGGGGTTGCCCCCCCCAAACCCCTCCTCCTCTTCCAGTGCGGTTACGATCAATCCCTTCAGAATCCCGTCATCGCCGGCTTTTCCCGCTTTGTTTCCAGCTCTGCTTTAAATCTCTCCTACCGTCTCGTTGTGTAACTGCTTGACAAAACATGATTACGGTGTTTAAAAAAAGGGCTTCCTGTTGACTTCCGTCCTGCGCCGCCGTCGACCGTCCATCTGGCCGGCCGGCGGTCACGCTCGGGCCCTGTAATCGCTCTCGGCCAATGAGGTCGCTCTAAACGTGGCCCCGAATGCGCAATGCGCCATAAATAAATGTGAAAAACGGGACTCCCTTTGGGTGGTTGTTTTTTTGTTGCTGAAAGCACTAGTAATTAAACACGACTCTGTTCGGAAGGATTGAAAACATCGCAGCCTCGCCGGGTGTCGCGAGGCCGCGCGTCGTAAATCCTGCCGGCGGAGGGGGAAAAAAACCCGGTAGGCGCTCTGGACAGAGGGCCACGCGTATGTATAAATGGCAGCAGGGACGCGAGACATGTGACTCCTGTGAGCAATTAGTCGTGGGATCCTCTCATTCGCTAACTATCTGTTTGCCGCTGCGACTATTTTGGAGGGCCGCTTGGACGCCGGCGGTGAGACCTCAGCCCGCCGGGTGTCGATGATGAGAGGCCAGTCAGGAATGAGGAGGGTGGGGGCGGGGAGGGCGGGGGTGGAGGAGGAGATGGTCCAAATGGTCCTGGTCACCGTCTCCAGAGTGTCGCCTCATCTATGATATCTTTGCCACCGTCTGTAATTATTGCGCTCGCAGCCAACGATTCAGCGCCGCCGGACCCGAAAACAAACCGGCTGAACTCCAGCAAGCGGTCAGCACAGTTCAAGCAATTAAGAGTGTTTTCACATATTGAAAGAACCAAACTCGGTCCCTCTTAAAGTGGACCAGAAAGTGGACCGAGAGGAAAACTCGCTTCCTTTTCTTATTGCGTTCACACTGTCAGTTCATTTGACCTGAGTTCTCACTGCGCTCCCTCTCAGACCATTGCTGCTATGGATCATGGGTAATGGTCACTTTGCGACATAGCATACAAGCGAACCTGGAGCGCTTTGTGTTCACAATGCACAATTCAAGTGAACCACAACACAGACTTCTAGCCAACCAAAGGGGTCTGAGTCCTGCTGGAGTGTTCACATATGTACAGAGGGAGTTTGCTCAGAGGGCTGAAAGGATCAAGTGCAAAGATTTCACGAGTCACATATTTTTTTCTTTTTTCACTTCAGTTTTAAAGTGACATTGTAGTTTTTTTTTCACCTTAAATTATGGAATCACAATCATATTATTCCAACTTACTGACTCGTAGCAGAGGGAATTACACTGAGTATATGTGTATATCGATATTTTTAACGATATGTCGATCGCTAATCAGAGTAAAAGTTTGTATCGATAATTTTAAGAAGATATCGATTGCAGAGTCAGACTCTTCTGTGAAGAAAAAGAAACAGAGTGTTTTTATTTTATTTTATTTTTTTCTTTGTCAGATAGTACCATCCATTGCTCTCCAGCCAAGGTGGCGCCGGCAAGGTTGGATATGTATTTGTTCCCCTAACATTGTTCTTTTTCAAGGGGTTTTAAGTAAATTAACTGCATTTTTTGTTGTTGTTGTTGTTGTTGTTGATCAGGTAAAAAAAACAACAACCTTGTTTAAACCAGAAATCTTAACTTTAGCCATACAATAATTCTGGACTGGTTGGACATGACTTGTAATTGGGATGACGTCCAAGCCAACAGAACAGAATGGACTGCATTGTCAAAAAGACTGTTATGACTTTGGTTGCAGGTTCACTCGGGGTCAACAGGCCAGTTGGTCCACCTGGTTCAAGAAATCCTTCAACACAAATTAGTTTGAAATTCTTAATTTAAGGTAGAAAAATGACACAGTGTCGCTTAAACAAGAAATCTTAACTTTTTTTTATAATATAAAAAAGGGGGGAGAGCGAGAGAAAGAGAAAGAGAAAAAAGCCCAAACCCCCTCCTCGTTTTTTTTAAATCACACTTGGAGCAGATACAAAGTGCATGTTCTTAACTATTTCCCCTTTTAGCGCCGGCCCTCATCTCACGCCGGCTGAGGAAGGGGAGAATAGCCAGTGCCCATGTGAGGGATAATTTGTACCTTCCCCGATGAATGAGGAGGACAGGCAAATTACTGGCTGAATAAGGACTGCCTGTGGATCCCACTGTCAGAGCGGGAGAGAAGGGCAGGGAAGGAGAGTGTAATTATCAACTGGCAAAGTGCATTCATATCCCATCACAAAAGGGGGGAGGAGGTGGCGGAGGAGGGGGGGGGGGGGAGGCAGGATGATGTGGGTGGAGGAGAGAAAAGGGTGGCAAAAGAGAGGGAGAGTGAAGGAGGAGGCAGGAAAATGGAGAGATGCGCTCGGAGAGGGGGGGGGGGGGGGGGTGATGGGTCGTTCGCGAACGAACCGGTTCTTTGAAGTGAACGAAGAGAGCCGGATCCTGATTGGGAGCCAATTTTTTTGTTTTATTTATTTATTTATTCAATTATTGATTTTTTTTGTTTTAGCGCTGTACAAATAAAAGTTGATTGATTTTGTTTTGTTTTGTTTTTCCAGGAGCCGATCTGGAAAACGGGTCGATCCACATCCAGTCGCGGTCGGAGTTGGTGGCAGTTTAGAACGAATATTAGTGGAGATTTGTGGGATAGAGAAATTTAAAAAACATGCAATATTAGAAATGGGATAAACCAAATAATAAATACCTTAATGTCACACACACACACACACACACACACATATGTGTAAATGAACTGCACATTTTCAGCTGAATGCTGCTTTTTGTGTGTTTTGTAAATGTTTGTATCTCATGATGTGTCATTGCTGTGTTCTTTCACTTGTACTTAATTGTATTGGGTGAGGGGGTGTTTGTATTGGTACTTTTTATATTCATTTTTACAGCACTGTCTTCCATGTTGAGTATAGAAGTAATGCACATTTAATACTGTTGATATCATGAACAACAGTCTGTCGTTTTAACCCATCATTTGGTCATAACATAATATCAGCAACCAAAAGAAAAAAAACAATCTGAGGAGCCGCAGGCGAGCCAACAGAACCGGCTCTCTTTTTGGGTGAGCCGAGCCAAAAGAACCTCTTCTCTGAAAAGAGCCGGAATTCCCATCACTAGCGGGTTGAGGTGGGTGAGGGTGGGTGAGGGTGGGTGAGGCGAAGGACTCCCGGCCAAATGGATGCAAGGCCGTAAACAGGGTTAAAAACAGCCTTCCACGGTCTGGCCGCGCTGAATGGAGCCACATTAAGACCTTTTAGCCCGGCGCACAAGCACCTCTCAGGAGTTAAAGAGGAGAAAAGCCGGGCGAGAAGATTCAGGTGGAGGAAGGTGAGGTGGAGGAGGCAGACGGAGGGGTGAGAGTGGAGGGGGGAGAAAAGGGGGAGGCTCACAATCAAAAGAGCCCTGGTTTTTAATTTGAATAGAAGCGCATACGTACGCCGCACGGATGGAGAGGTTTTTTTTCTTTCTTTTTGGCCTCCTTACTCTTTTTTTTTCTTCCTAACGCTGCCCCCCACAGCCCCCCCCCTCTACCTTTTTTTTGGGTTAGCTGACATGGCAGAACAAAGCCAGTCTATTAGTGACCCTGAACTTTATTGACAAGCCTGCCATTAGCCATACTTCCCAGGGGTCTGCGGGGTCACCGGAGGTCACAGGCGGGAGGCGCTTCAAGGGTCTGGGGGAACACATTTAGAGAGCGGGGGTCTGGGGACTGGGGGGGTCGGACACCTGTAGGGTCGCGTCCAGTTCAGAATGCGACCATGAACAAGAGTGGGGAGTTTTTTTTTTTTTCTTGTTTTTTTTTTAAAGGGAGACAAAAGAACAAAAAAAAAGAAAAAAGCTTTTTGAGAGCAAGAGCAGAAAGATAACACAGGCCAGTTTCTGACCCCCCACCTTCCTCTCCTCCTCCACCTCCTCCTCCTTCCCCCTCTTCATCCTCCTTCCTCTCCACCTCGTCCCCCGTCTTCATCCACCTACTCCTCTTTCTCCCCCACCTTACGCCTCCTCTTCCTCCAACACCTCCTCCTCCTCCTCCTGCTTCTCCTCCTCTACCTTCCTCTCCTCCTCCTCTCCCTTCTTCATCCTCCTCCTCCTCCTCTGTCTTCTTCCTCTCTTCCTTCTCCCCTTTCCTCATCCAAGTCCTCCTCTTTCTCCCCCACTTTCCCCCTTCTCCTCTTCCTACTTCTTCCCCACCTTCCACCTCTTCCTCCTCCTCCTTCTCCCCCACCTCCTCCTCTCAGTCCTCCCCAGAGTGCATCGCTGCACTCCGGTCCGGACAGAGAGGTAGAAAATTTGTGTAATTTCCGAGCGAGTGTGTTTGCATGAGCGCAGGATTATGGAAAAAGGTCACGGCTTGGTGATTTCTTCCCCCACCACTCCCATACACTTCCAGAAAATGGCAGGAAATACGACAAAAAGGAAAAAGAAATCGGGGGAAATGTCAGTTAGTGTTGAAGGCAGAGCGGGGTGAGCGTCCGGCCACCCATAATCCCCAAAACACGTCCATTCACTGCCATTTGCACACAGTCAATCAGCGGCTTTAAACCCGAACGTCGTCAATCAGGCGTCCGTCATATCACACACACACACACACACACACACATACGTGCACGGGGTCAGTGCGACTGCGGGCTCAGCGATAGCAGCAGCAGGCGTCTGATATCTGTGACACAGCGGATGGAGGGCCTGGGCTCGGCGTGCTGGTGCAGCGTGGCAGCGTGTGGTGCACCGCGGGCGAGCGAGCGGCGCACCAGCCAGGCCCTGGCATGCCGTGCTCTCTCTCTCTCTCTCTCTCCCTCTCTCTCTCTCTCTCTCTCTTCCTGTGTGTGTGTGGACTCAAGGAAGGAAATTAATTCCCCAGTGGGCTTGGACGACGGGTGTCAAGTCGAGTTCACGCGCTGGCGACGAGAGGCGTGGCAGGATTAGCTTGACAGCACTCACTCACATACATATATATATATACATATATCCATATACAGCATATATATTGACAAATATATATATATATACATACATATATATATATATATATATATATACTCCGATTTTTAAAGCAAAGCGCTCCAACCTCCCAGATAAATTTTTATTATTCAATTGCAATAAATGCTCTTGCTACAAGCTAGTTTTCTTTCTTTTACTTATTTATATTTCACATGTATTTATGTTGGTAACTTGATTTTGAATATATTTTTATGTTTTAACGTATCTTTGGCGACCCCTGCGTTTTTTTTTGGTTCTTTTTTTGAATCTGCAAGATAAATAAAATTGATCAATCCATTGATTGCATTGCTTGCAATCACTTGGTGACACTCATTCAAGAGAACGTGATTTCAGCCTTTGCCACGAGTCACTTTGCCACCATTTCGACACCAACAACTCACATATTTGCCTTTTTTGCTATTTTTCTGGGTGGTCACTGTAGTGCATCTTTGTAGCATCCCTCCTCCTCCAGCTGTGTGTGTGTGTGTGTGTGTGTGTGTGTGTGTGTGTGTGTGTGTGTGGGTTGTATCACGCGCCTTGTCCTGCGGTGGTTGGCGATGCAATCAGGTGTTGCTGCATATGTTCCTGGTGTAAGCCCCCTCCGACGCCCTCCCTCCCAGCGGGAAGGCCGCAGCTCGTTGCCAGCCCGATAATCGGAGGGCGGGGCTTGGGGCCGGGGGCTGCCACCAGCACTTGGCACGCGGCGCCACCAATATGGCTGGCTGGGTTTTTTTTCTGTTCCACCTCCCCTCCTCCGAAACTTAACCGCTTGCGTGCCAAGATGTGTTGCCGCCGCGTCATTTGCATAGCGGGTCGTTAGCGGCGGCGGCGCGCGTCCACGCGGTTGTCGGAAACGTCCGTCTTTATCGAGCTCATTAATCAGTGGAACACACGGCGAGGGGCTTGACGGTAGGGATCAGCAGGGTGGGGAAAAAAACCAACAAACAAACGCTTTAAATGTCATTAATATTATTATTATTTCTCAGGCTCTTGTGACAAAGGCGGTAGGACAGATGTAGCTCACTGCTGCCATTAGATAATCATGACTGACTGCAATTTTAATGGAAATTCATCACAAGAGATTGATTATTTTCAGCTAGAGGTACCTTTTAGCAATACAAATGTTTTACTTTGTTGGCATTAAATAAAATCCAATCAACAATATTTGCATGCCTGCCTGCTTATATGGGAAAGGTTTTTCTAAGGCTTCTAAGATGGTAGAAAATGAGGGCTAATGATGTAATACACAATGATTCAACACTTGTATGTCCACAGGATGTATCTGATCATGTGTCCAGTTCAGATCAACACACCTGCTCCAGCTTCCTCCGCTTCATTCACACTCAGCAGCAGCTCATGTTTTCTGTCCTTTACTTCCTGTTTCTGTTTTCCCGCCTTTTTATGTTTGCCTCATGATTTTCACCTGTGTCTCGTTGTCAGCCTTTATTGTTCTCACCAGTGTATCCTGCCTGTCCCCCTGTATAAATAGTCCATGTATCCCCTTGTCTGAGTTTGGTTGTTGTTTCTGCTCATCTGCCTTATTAGTGTCATTGGTCTGGACCTTTGTCCGGGTCAGAAAGTCAGTTTCGTTTTGTTACCGTACTTTTTTTTATTATAAGTCTCATATTCTGTTTCATTTTTGTTATTTACCCTTGAGGACACTTTTGGTTAAGTTTTACATATTATTCAAAACAATAGATTTCTATTTTGAACACCCAGTCGTCTGCATTTGGGTTTTGCCGTGCTGTGGAAATTGAATGAAAACTGAAGAGTCACCACTGATCAAAATCAACACACTTTAGCCAAAAAGGCCAAAAACACACACACACACACACACACACACACACGCTCTCTCTTTCTCTCTCACACACACACATACACACACGCTGCACTGACATGCTTTCACCATGAGCCATATGGAGTCCTGCCACTTTTTTTTCACCTAAAAGTCCTTTTTCCTCTGCTTGATTTCATTCCCTGTGTGAGCTGTGTCCGAGATATTGCACAGCCCTGGGGCCTCGCCTTTGACAAGGAGAGCACATTGTTTATTTTCCCCCTGCTGGCCACACACACGCACACACACACACATGCATGGACAGACAATTCTGGACATGTGTGTGCACGCATGCTCTCACACACACACACACACACACACACACCAACTATGCATGGACAGACAATTCTGGACATGAATGCACGTACACACACACAGACCTGCATCTCTATATAAATATATATATATAGATAATATATAGTAGTATATATATATATATATACATATATATATATATATATATATATATATATATATATATATATATATATATATATATAGAGAGAGAGAGAGAGAGAGAGAGGCAGTTGTGTAAATGCACACTTTGATCTACATGCTAAGCTTTTAGCACACATGTATGCACACACACGTGCGCGCACACACACACACACACACACTGTCCCTGGCCTGTCCAGAGCAATGCAGGGTCAGCAGCAGGGCAGCCTGTACCGCTGCACGTCTCTGTTATTCATCCATGTCATTGAGGCCACGATCACGAGAGGGGAGGAGGGGTGAGGAGGGTGGGAGTGGGGTGAGGAGGGTGGGAGTGGGGTGGGCGGGGGTTCAGTGGATGGGGAAGGGGAGCCGTGCATGGCTAACATTCTCTCACACACACACACACACACACACACACACTGCTGCCCTCTGCTCACCCATCGCCTCCAGCCGAACCCAGTGCCTACCCCCACCACATACACACACACACACACACTCTCACCCTCTCCCTCTTTCGCCACCTTAGCCCCGCCCCCCTCTCGAGGCCCCCACTCGCTGCTCCTCTGGCATGGGTCAGCGGTAAGGAGGGCACACGGCAGCCAGACGGACAGACAGACTCAAGGCTGCATGGACGCAACCAGATGAGGGTGAAACTGTGGCAGGAAGGACGGTCGAAGAAGAAACTGACCGGGGGTCAATACTCGAGTACCGATACTGCTGATAGCAGATTCCAATATCAGATTGATTTACGTAATACCGGGACATGTAGGACATTTAGTGGCAGGAGACTGAACACTGTTTCACGATAGTTTCTCTGTGACTTTCACAGAGTGCAGCTACATGGACCATAAGTAATTGGATTACGAGGCAAACCGATTAAAATTGTGTAAATCATGTAAACACTATGACTGAACTGGCCCAATCCGACTGAAAGGAGGAGGTGTAACTTTGTTTCCGATCCAGTCAGAAGTTGGAGCACTGTGAGCGTGTAACATAATAACATAATTGTACATAATAACTGTGCAAAGAAAATTGCACCATGCTTGTTTTTTCCTGCCCATATTTTAAACTAGGAGGACACTGGTGCAGTTTCAAATTAAACACAAGTTTGATTAGTCAGTTAGTCAGTTAGTCAGTTAGTTAGTTTGTCAGTTAGTTAGTTAGTTAGTTAGTTAGTCAGTTAGTTAGTTAGTAGTTAGTAGTTAGTTAGTTGTGGCCCAGTGTGGGATCATGTGGTCATCCTTTGTCCCAATGCAAAATATAAGAGGATCCCACCAAGTCAATCCATCCACTTTATTCAGTGTTCATGTAAACTGGACAATCTGACCCATCAGTTTGAAACTATACAGTCATGTTGAGGAAAAAGTGAAAAAGTGTGTAAACACAACTAGTGTATGGTTGCACACTGAGACTTAGAGAGAAATAAAGTGAATCCGTGATTTAGTGTCATTGGCTACTTGAAATATAGGACGTTTAAAAATCACCTCCATTTAAAAATATTGGTAAAAACCCATTGGTATTGGTATCGGCGAGACCACCTTTGGTTTGACTCGTCGTTGGACTGAGGTGGAAATCAGAGTTTTCACACCTCGCTATCGACCGCTGGGAAACTTTCTTTATGAGTCCAAAAAAAAAAACACAAACAATTTTCTATACCAATATTTCTCACCCAAGAGCGACGAGAGAAAAAAAAGAAGCAGCGTCCCCCGTCGGAACACGTGCGAGGAGGCTGCCAACGACTGAACCCCTGCGAAGCAATTACTCCTCAGCGATAAGGCAAACATATCTGTTCTGTGCCACTAGTCTGCTGCTTCTGCTAATTGATGAGGGAGGGAGCGGGGGAGAGAAAAACACATGCAAACAAACACAGAGCACACGCACGCACACGGGCGAGCGAGCGAGCGAGCGCGCGCTCGTCTCTGGAGTGCGAAGATGAGCGCATCATTAGGGGAGGCTCACATGCATTTCAGAGAAGTGCCACTAATCCGCCGTGAAATTCAATTAAAAACTTGGAGCGGATCCCCCCCCCCCCCCCGCCCCCCCTCGCTTTGATACGGCGCCAGATTCCAGCAGAAGATGAGTTGCCACGGCGGCGGTGGCGAGCGCGGGCCGCTGTGTGTCCGCGGGTTGCCGTAAACACGCACGAGCAGCCCGAGTAAATAGAGAGGAAAGCACGCTGCTTCCACGCAGGGATATTTTTCTCCATTATTTCTTATTTTTCAGTTTAGAGTTTCTAGAGTCGGGGGTTAACGCTGGAAAATCTCTCCTAAATATTTATATTTAATCTTATTTGCTCTTTTTTCTCTCTCCTTTCTTCTTTGTCTTTTTTTCTTTTTCTTCTCCGAGCAGCTTGTCAGCATCAGACGGCAATAAATCAGGACCAAACGCCGCTCCTGTTATGGACTCGGAGCTCCCGGGAGAAAGACTTGGCTTCCTCTGGGCTCATCATCAGCGACAATAACAAGAGGGCCGGAGCCGAGCGTCGCGCTCTTCCTGGTTGCCAAGGCGTTACTTTGCGAGATAAAATTGCTGCTTTAAAAAAAAGGAGGAGAAGAAGAAGAAGAAAAGAAAAACAATGGGTGAAAAATGACCTGTCAGTCAGCGGCCCTGGGCAACAATACCACCGCCGGCCTGCCACTCTTTATGCTCAGGCGGAGCAAACGGGGCCCCCCTTCTATCCCAGAGACCGGGGTCATAGGCCAACATGGACCTCTGGACATATCCTATGATAATACCCCGGGCTGTGTCATGTGAGGCTGGGGTGAATAGGGCCGAAAGAAGAGGAGGAGGAGGAGGAGGAGGAGGAGGCCATTTCTATAAGAGAAGAAGGGAGGGGGGGGGGGGAGCAGGGCGAGTGATGAGGGAGAGATGAGAAGTAAAAAAGCTTGCATTTATAAGGCCCTGCGAGGGCCGGATCACGAGATCAGCATGCAGGTCATCTGTTCGGGAATCCATTCACACCATTCATGCCCTGGGTTGTCATGTCCTCACTCCCTCCCTAACCCCCCCCCACCACTACCACCCCCCGACACACACACCCTCCAACCACCGACCGCATACAGTCGTCCTCTTATCCAGCCTCGGCCTTCTCCCTCCTCGCTGCCTATAATTAAAGGCGGCATTTTGACCGGCAGCTACGGCACAAAGACGACTGCTGCGGGGGGATTATCATAAAGGGAAGGTATCCCACAGTGCAACGGGGCCGCTCCTCATTATCGATAAGAAGCGACGCCCGCCGCCGCCGTCGGGAGCCAGATTGGATCGTGGGCCTTAAAGGACCCGGCGCGCTAGACTCGGCGGCATCTAGTGGTGAAGAAGTAGAACGCAAAAACTGCTTTAACGTTAATCCCTGTTTTTTGGTTGTTGTTTTTTTTTACACCAGCTGCAATGTTTTTTCTTCAACAAAATAAAACTTAAAGTTCCATGTCAAGCCAGTAGGTCCCTTTAAATGTGAAACATTGGGGCCTTTAAATTTTAGACGGTTAACCGGAGAAACCACTGTGTCATCGGGAATATAGAACAACTCTATGGATTTTCAAAAAAAAAAAACAAAGAAACATTTGAACTTTATTAACCGTGGATCCGGATTAACAAAGTGCTGCAGGACTTTCCTTCTTTTCTGAACAACCTCTTTGTCCAACAAAAAAATGTTCTATTTAAAAGCCACATATTTTCCCCCTCATGCTAAAAAAAAATAGATCATGTTTTAGCCATATTTCTCAACATCACAACAGCCATTTGTTAATTTTTTTTGTTTTTAAATGAAAAAAACAAAAATAAACTGTTTGAATAAAAAACAGCACAACGCTTTGATAAATATCGCATATAAATCAGATTAGTTGATTAGAAGTAGTTCATAATGTATTTTCTGTAACTTGTGTGCATTGTCATCTGACACCCACTGTTCCATACTTGACTTTGTCTCTGAGGGTCACCGTCAACTCACCCATGACCCTGAAACTGACTCCTGGTTCAACACATGCACACATTTTCCCCTTAGTTTCTGTCTGGAAAAACAGTCTTGTTTTTGTTGTTCGGGGTTTTTGGACCTTTTGTCTCCTGTCCATCATAAAAACCCGTCCCCCCTCTTTTTTAACAACTCGCTCCAAAAAAAAAGCACCACATAAATAACTCACGGCCGCCGCCTTGATTGTTCCGATGATTTATTCAATGGCGGTCGTTAAAAAGATGTTGTCCTCTCGGAGCCGCAGCCCCGACATAAAGGTGCTGACAAGTCCCACATTGTGCTCTTTCTGCGTCGCCGGCCGGCCTCCCAGTGTCTCCGCCGCCTGGAGAGGTGATGCCCAACAATGGCCCGCGCTAATAAATAATACAAAAAGAAGAAGAAGAAGAAGCAGAAGAAGAAGAAGAAGAAGCAGACTATCAACCGTCTCTCTCGTCACATGACCCACATGGCCGGACGGAGGTGTCGCAGCCAAGCGGGGCCTCATTTGCATAAGACAATCAGGGCCTTTTCGGACGCAGGGCACAAATGTTGTCTAGACGACATGCATCAGACGGGTGACCCCCCCCACCCCGGCCCGCCAACACCACCGCTCACCCCGCACACCCCTCTCCCCAACCCACCCATCCATCCACCCACGCACACACACACACTCATGCATAAACACCTATATCTGTATCTCAGTGCATCCATTCATCCATCCAGCCGCAGACAGACACTTCAAACAGCCCCCAGACGGAGCCTCCGGCGACGGGGGACGGACGGACGGATGGACGGACTGGCGGCAATAAATCAGCTCCAGGTCCCTCCACCCCGCACGCTGCTCTATCATTATTATAGCTGGGGGGGGGGGGGGGGGGCTGTTGTCGGGGTGGGGGTCCCTGAGAAAGTCTTAAATACATCACACACACATGCAAATCCCCAGTGATGGAATGACAGGACGACCCAGCCGGTCATTTAGATATGTGTACGGCTCCTTAGCGCGGAGATTATGCGATTATTCTGGTCTGTGTGCCGCCAAGGGGTGAGGCGGGGGAGAGATGTGGGGTGGGGGGGGGCACGGGGGCGTGGGGGGGGGGGGGGTGAAGGAGGGGAGGCTTTTCCCTTTGATATGAGACGTGCGCTGACGAGGGCGACGGCGATGACTGTTGACAGTGTGTGCAATTACGGGCCTGCAAGTGTAGTGTGCACGTTAAATATGTTGGGGGGGGTGATGCACGTGTGTGTGTGTGTGTGTGGAGATGTGCAGTCCAGCAGCAGCAGCAGTTTGATGCATGCATCGGTCCGGCCGCGGCGCCGTCTCAGGAGAGCTGATTATATCTGTTTGTCAGCAGCGTCCAGGGTGATCGCCGTGACACCGGCGACCCACACAGCCTCTTCCTTCTTCTGACGGTGTGAAAAACAGACGCACCTGAAGGAGGATTTCTTTTTTATTATTCTTTTTATTTATTTTTTTTTTTTTTTCTCCGCCCCGCGTATGAAAGGATGTTCGGATCTCCTGCCTGGGACTCTGCGGAAGTGGCGCGGAGCATATGTCCTCCATCGCCCCGGCAACGCCGACGCCATGGTGTCGGAGAGAGAGAGAGAGAGAGAGAGACAGACAGAGAGAGGGGGGAGAAAGAGAGAGAGACAGAGAGATGGCCAGTGGGAAAGAAAAGGCAACGGAATGAGAGAAGACAGGAGGAGATGACCAGATAAACCATGTGGGTCACTTCACGGCTGTCCGAAAGGGTCTCAGTCATCCCCTCCCCCTCCTTCCCCCTCCCTCCCCCATCGCTTCTCTTTTTGCCCCGCGGGGCAACGTTTCTTTTTTAGCTCCGCAATGCAGGGCGACGCCCCCGCCAGGCCTGTGGAGGTCAGGCCATTGGCCAGCAATCAGCGCCTCGCCATCCGGATGCCAGGCTGCCGCTCATTAGCACGTCCGTCTTCCGCTTGTTTTCCGGCGCATCTCTCCACGCTTCGCAATAAGGCCGTGATGAGGCTCTTTATCTTTGGCCAAAAAAGTAAATATGTGCGTCGCGGCGCACCTGCGAAAGCTGGAAGCTGCTCCCTTTCAGCTCCAGGGAGCAAACAAACAGGCATCCTGTTCACGAGAAGGTGATTTTCGTAAAGCTTTTCGAGGGGTTTGGAAACGCAAAAAAAACCCACAACATCCAATCAGAGTTGGAGGCAGAGGGGCTGCTGGTCCGGCCGGTTCACTGCAGATCGACTGGGATTATCACCCCATTACCACCGTCTCCAGGGTTCACAGAGATCGGATTTAGAAAGAGAAAATAGAGAGGAAATAGAGAAAAAGGGTCTTGCTGATGTCAGGGGTCAAAGGTCAGACTGGATGGAGACCGTAGCAAGGCGACAGACACTCAGGCGACTGTCAGTTATGTCCAAGGCCTGTCCAAGGTCAGGAGCAGCATCTCTAAAGGCACAACACCTCCAACCTTCAGGCGCCAGTACATTCACACACTCACAGGTTTGGATTCTGCGGTTGTGAGTCTCAAACCTGAAGCTCGACCACAAAGTCTGGTCACTTTAAAGACGCTTTTCCAGACGGCCGGCACCTCATCTGGGCAGGCAGCCTTCCCACATGAAAACAGGTCGTTGACCTCGCTGCAGGGAGGCGGGACCTGGGTTTAGTTTCGCACATCCGTCACGACTAGACGATGCGCTTGTTTGATCGGAAACGGGGGTCGCACTAAGATCGGGAAATAGTCACATCCAATCGGCCAGTCTGAAAAAGAAAAACATATCTTCTTTTTTTTTTTTTTCGCAATTATTTCAACTGCAGCACAAAGGCCTTCAGTCTTGGGAGTCTTTCAGCGAGAAGCTCCACTTGACTCATCGCCTCGTGTCTCCTTGGCAGCGGCGCTGGGTGGATTGCGGCACCCGAACACACAAGCACAAGGAGTGGAAGGTCTTTGCTCGGAACCGTCCGCCATCGCACAACCCCCACCGCCTCGCCCCCCCGCCCCTCGCAGAAGACGGACTCTTCCCACGGCCGGGCGAGAAGTGCTCAGCCCCCGGATTATCTCCCGGCTCGCACCCACGTGGAAAAAAAAAAAAGAAGGAACGGAGGAAACGTGCACGCGCGTCCGCCGCCTTTCTTGTTCTATCCGAGCCGTCAGCGGGAAGGAGCTCTTTAATCATTTCGTAAGATCATTTGCCTGGCAGATACGCCTCAGGCTTTTCCCATTACCCCTGCCTTCCTTGACCTACATATGCACGCATGTCTGTGTGTGTGTGTGTGTGTGTGTGTGTAGCAATGGAGAGTGTGGTGGGAGATGATGGGGAGCAGAGCGTTGACCGACCGTCCGTGCATGGCCGCCCGACAGGCTGCACAGATGAGACGACACATGCGGACGCTGTCGCGTTTCTGCAGACGCTTCCCTCCAGCAGCAGCAGCAGCAGCAGCAGCCGCCGCAGTGTGATTTATGTCGTCGACGCTGAATGGTCAGGACGCAGCTGACAGACACCTGTCTATGGATGCACGCAGCACGTACATGTACAATATTGGTTGTTAAAAAAATGTGTATGTCGCATTTGCATACTGTGTCCTGCAATCTTCTGATCTACAAACACATTCAATTTCTTCTTCTTTTTTTTTTTACATAATATTTCACATTATCGTCATTATTGTTCTTTTTGGGTCACAGGGGTTTTCTCACACCTGTCAATCACAGACCACGCCCATTCTGCCGCTCATTACGTCTTGAAAATGCCAAAACCCTCAGCAGCCGTAACTCCCTGCTGTGCTAGATTGACTCGTAAACATGCTCATGATGTAGCGTCTGGCTAGTGAGTTGCTAACTTGCTACCAGACCTTCTAAAGTCACTACTGCAAAACTATTACGTGTTTACGGACATTCCAGATTTTATTCTTGCTAAATACAAATATATGATCGCCTGAAAAGACATGTTTTGTTGTATTTAAATTTCTATTAGCCCCGGCGGTTCCTAAGCTAACCGGCTAGCAATATAAGACCAACAGCTTTTCTTTAAACTTAGTTGCATTGTTGCTTCTGCCGGGAACTTACATGTTTGTTCCTTTTGGACACTTTAACTTTTACCTTGAACAAGAACATGCTAGTCGAGTGTCTCCTTGAATCAGGACCTTGCAGACAGAAGGATTTTAAAACCCACCTGGACCTGCTGGACCTGCTCGGATGGCAGCTTGTAAACACTGTTTTCTCACCGCAGCTGCCAAGCGGGTAAAAGTGGAGTGCACGGACCAAATTGTTGTTTTACTGTACTGAGACACCACCGCAGCACAAAGGAGTTTTTTTTTTTTTTTTTTCCCTGGACCTCCTGAGCAGACATTCATTTTCAGACATGTTAGTACACGCTGCAGCTGCCGAGACCCACATCATTCTTCAAGCTGCTCAACAAGTGGATGACCCTTTTATATTCAGCAAAAGACCCTTGAAAAAAAAAAAATACACAGCTCTGCTGCTGTTTTTGCTTGTTTTGTCTGCCGGGGCTGTTTTCCTGGAGGAAGAGGAACCAAAGATTTTCAAGCGGAATGCTGGCCGACGTCGCCCTAAGACTTGAATAAAATATCCGCGTAAACAAAACACACCGGCACGCAAGACAGGGACGGAAAACATTGCAGGACGCAGAGGCAGGAGGGGATGTGGGAGAGAGAAAATTTGCCTTTTAAATGGACACGGTCACGTCATACGGCGGCAATGGTGGGAGCGGGAGTGGTACCCCGCCCCCACCCCCACCCCAACCCCCACCCCCCTCTTCCAGGACCTCGGTGTACAGTCAGCCCAGCTCGCCTCGCCTCGGGACGGACAAGTGACGGACGGGCGAGCAGCGGGGAGGGCGAGCAGCGGGAGAGAGGGGTGGGGGCGAGCGAGCATGAATCAGTGACAAGCTGAGAGATGTCACGATGGAAGGTAAGATTAGTGGAGTGGGGGGGGCGGAAAAACACACACAAGAAGAAACAACGGGAGGAGGAAAACTGAGGAGCGTGAGTTGAGTGAAGCTGAGCCTCCAGGTGAAGGCAGGTGGACGCTGACGCCGGAGGTGTTCATTTCCCTAATCCTCAATCAGGAAGTAGCCACCCCCCTCCACATACACACACACTTCCTTTTCTTATGCATAAATCCCCCCGTCAGACTAATTCTCTGGGTTCACTTCTGATGGTATCGTCCTCCTTCCTGCTGCGTCCATGCAGGTGAACCTGAGCTGCGCCTCTGTGTATGTTTTGCCCGAGACGGGCCAGAATACCAAACTGCGTCTCAGATAGCCCATTTCTTTCTCTCTCTCTCTCTCTCTCTACCTCTCTCTCTCTCTACAGGATGACACGGTTGAGTGCGCTCTGACTGACACGCACTTAAACCTTCGCCGCGCTCTCGTTTCACATTCAAGCCCGGCCGGGAGATAATGCGCCGGGTTTTTCTAATCCCGTGGAAGGACCCGCGGCTGCACAGGCGGACCTGATGTTTCCGATACGGCTCCTTCCGTCTTTCCAATCGGTCCGTCCCTCCATCAGCCGGCAGCCATGTCCGCGCGCCGCCGCTGTATCTCTTCATTCCAGTTTCAATCAAATATCTGGTGCCACGGCGGGACTCGGCGAGGCCGAGGAGTCGCCCGGGGCGGCCGGACGGACGCTCGGCTATCGGGGCCTCGACAGCACATCTAATATCTGCCTGAGACCTGAGAGCGAGTCCACTTCTCATCTGCAAGGACGAGGAGGAGCTGAAGATGAGTCTCTGGTCCCAAAATGCAAATGATCCTGTCCGTATTGTGTCGCAGACAGTGGTTGAACTCCACCACCTTTTTTTTCTTTACATCCTTGTCAGGCATTTGAGATTGATGATTTTTTTTGAAATAGAACAATATGACAATGTGTTTTATTCCAACGGCACAACCATAATTGAACAAGACAATGAGGTGTGTGTGAGAAATCTGAGAATCTGCACGTCGGCCGATGGTCGTGGTTGTTTTATTTCGCGAAAAACTGGAATGGAAACGCATGCTAGAGAGAGAGGTGAGAGGTTTGTGACTGTCAGCTTTGTGGGTTTCAAGGAGCCTGCAGTTCGGTGCTCCACGTTGCCCCGACAAGGCTCCGCCCACTTCTGGACTTGTGAGAAAACACCTCATTGAATCATTTTGTGATTTTGCCTTTAGGTAGTTGTTGATGATCGTGGTAAAATAATCGTGGCAAATAAATATGTTTTTTATTCTTAACTACCTAGAATGTTACCAACCTAACAGTGTAAAATGAATAAACTAACTCCCCTTTTACGACACACATAAGTTTAAGAGGAAAGTCAGTGGTGCAAGAAGTCCAAGTCGAAAAGAGGAAAGGGCAACGAAAGTATTGAGCATTGATCCAATACCGATACTCACCTTTACATCGGTAGTCTGGCCCTGCTGTCAAACGGCTGGTCCAGTGAACAGACTCTGCCCTCCACTCGGCTGGCCCTTCTCTAGAAGGTCGGTAACCTGAAGCACGTAGGACCGTGGACGAGCTGCGGTCGTATATGTCATCAAGACGTCTGTCCAGTATGTTTGGCCCTTCTGCTGACACGTTGACACCAGTGTTGTGTTGCAGCGTGTACGCCGCCACGTCTATCTTTTGGGGCATGATGCACGCGTGCGTGTGTGTGTGTGTGTGTGTGTGTGTGTGTGTGTGTTGGCCCTCTGTGTACGTGCAGGACTCGTTGGCGATAGAAACTCATCTGGAAGGTTTTGCTGGACAGTTGTGTTTTCACTGCCTGTGCGTCCCAGCAGCCTGCAGCATGTACAGTGCAAACACACACACACACACACACACAAACACACACACACACACACACACACAGGGGCTATTTCTGTCACGTAATATGAAGACGGCTTCTTGTCGGATGGCTGAATCGGCTCCTGGTCATGGGAGGACACATGTGAAGCACAGCGGAGTGTGTGTGTGTGTGTGTGTGTGTGTGTGTGTGTGTGTGTGTGTGCACGCGCGCGTGCGCGTGTGTGTGTGTGCGCGCGCATGTGCGGCAGCTGTGTGAGTCAGAAGCCACTGTGCCGACCAACTGCTTTATAACGCTCTGAAAAAACATATGTCTGCTGTGACGCAGCAATAACAGCGACAACAGCAGCAGCAATGGCAACAAAAGTGAGTTAGCAGCAACAACAGGAGCAGCAGCAGTAGTAGTAGCAGTAGCAACAACAGCAGCAGCAGCAGCAGTAGTAGTAGTAGCAACTACAGCAGCAGTAGCAGCAACAGCAGCAACAACTACAGTAGCAGCAGCAGTCGTAGCAGCAGCAGCAGCAGCAACAACTACAGTAGCAGCAGCAGTCGTAGCAGCAGCAGCAGCAGCAACAACTACAGTAGCAGCAGCAACAGCAGCAACAACTACAGTAGCAGCAGCAGTCGTAGCAGCAGCAGCAGCAACAACTACAGTAGCAGCAGCAGTCGAAGCAGCAGTAAGAGTTGAGACTCTATTTAATTTTTCAGAGGAGATAAGGGAACAACAGCTCAGGCTGACGGTGGAGCACCGCGAGGTCACTCCAGCTATGAGGAAGGCAAATATTTTGCTGTGTGAACTGTTTACATTTCATGGCAGCGAGCGTGTCGAGGCCGCGGGTCAGAGGGAGCGGAGAGCAGACGGCCCAGCTGAGGATTTTTTATTTGTTTTTTTTTTTTACTCTTTTCTGGAAATCCCAAAAGGCATGATGGGACCTCAGCGACATATCCGCGCAGCAACATTTATTGTGTCATCTATTGTAAAAGACAAACAAAGACCTGAATGAGGCGCGATCGACATTGATCGCACAATGATCACACTTTGACTCTGACAAAAACGTACAAAAAGGAAGTCTGAGGATTTCAATTTGTGACAGACATGTTCTCTTTGTCTCCTCCGTCCTTCGCCTTCACCTCCACCCTCAGCGGTTCTTGGTATTCCATGATAAAATGCTTGAAATTAAATTCTACAGGAGCCGATGGCAGATTCAAGGCAGAGAAGTTTGTTTCTAATTTTTCTCTGGGCGATACCTGCTAACTCGTCTCCACTGCTTATCCCGCAAATGCATCTTCCCCACGAAAGTAATCATTTTGCTACTTTTTGTGCTTGGTCTGCTGTATGTCATGGATGTGTTATAAGAACTGGATACCGGACTTCCAATATGGCAGTGCAGCAACTTTTTCCAAGTGGCCACTCCAGGTACTGCAGCCAAAAATCCCCTGCTGCCCAAAAATGTTTTTTTTTTCCTGCTGACAAAAACAAAAATAAACACCTGTATATCGGTTGACGCTACATCTCTGACCTGAAACATGGTTCATAACAAACATTTCTATTGTGTATTTTTGTGGTCACAGACTTTTAATCAGTCTGAAAAATTCGTAAAGGCCGATAGATTCCTAGAAAACACTTTATAGATAACGTGATGTCGCGTCAGTCTGGGGCTCGTGCTGTATATCGACTCCCTCTGATTGGAGGGCGCGTTCTGATGCATTGTGGGACTTGGGGATACATGATGAGATGTGACGATAGTGGGCAGCACAATGCGGAAAATAAATTCAAGATGTTGGAGTTTTTCATATTAGCTCTGCAGAAGCCTGGAACGAGGACCTGCTCAAGATTTTTTGTTATAAATTTTAACACACACATTGCAGCCGTAAGATCGAGTGGGACACAAGACAATCGAGTTGAAACAGTAAAAATGGTTGCATGATGCTCTCTGGCCACTAGGTGCTGCTAAATCCAGGGGGCCCTTTAAAGGTCATTGTTTGCGTGCACAGAGGATGATATTCAGCTGGAGGTTCTCCCAGAAGGACTCCTGTCTGCAGCCAAACTCCTTCCAGGATGGGCTCGGTCCCCCCCCGCCCCCCCTCCCCTTTTTCCTTTTCATATATCAGCACAAGCAGCAGGACAATCATCCTCAATCACCCTTTTTTCTGTCTGTCAGTCCCCCAGCGCACCCACCCATCACCCACCCACAACACGTTGGCAGCGCTCCCGAAAGCTAACGTGGCATCACATTCTTGACTAAACGTGCATAAAAACAAATTAGCCTGGCCCATACAATTTGCAGAAAGATGTGTGCAGCCAGCCAGCAAATAGATGTCATTCCAAACCAAGGTCACGATGGCACCCGGGCTGGAAAAAAATTTAGGATTGATGTTTGCACGCGCCGGCCTGCCTCCGCTTTTCACTCTCGGCCCGGCGGGTTTTGACGCGGAGCTTCATTGGACGGGGAACCGTCGGGAGCGGAGACAACTGTGGGGGGGGCGTTGGGAGCTGAAAACTGAATTAAACTCCTGCTCATCACGTTTCTGTGCCGCAGAGACGGCAGCTGATCAGTCACACCACAACAGCTTCACTGTGGAAAACTTGTTTTACAGCTGTTAAAGGTGCAGCCTGTAAAATTTGTCACGATTTATTGGCTAAAAGCTGAGATGATGGAATTGTGCACCTTTGTTTTGAATGTGATGTTTATATTTTTATTTTTATTTCATCTTGAAGAATTAAAAAAGTCTGACACTGTGACACTGTTATCAAGTCTTGGTCTTGGACTCTCTGTGACAGTGAGATTAAAAAAAGTAATTATACATATATATGTATATATGTATATATATATATACATATACATATATATATATATATATATATATATATATATATATATATATATATATATATATATATATATATACATATGTATACATAGCGAATATAAAAAATACAAGATGAAATGAATTAGTCACATTCAAGTGCAAAATATTGAGTTTTTATGGTAGTGACACATGTAAAAACTAGCTGACCAGTGTGGTCACTTGTCAATTCTACAGACTTATGAAGTGTTACAGCGAGGAGGTTGTGGGTTCGATTCCCAGGCCTCTCTGTGAGGAGTTTGTACCTTCTGCTCACACGTGGTTCTCAGCCTGAATCGTCCAGAAGTGCGAATGCGAGTGCGGATGGCTGTTTTCTCTCTCTCTCTCTCTCTCTCTCTCTCTCTCTCTCTCTCTCTCTCTCTCTCTCTCTCTCTCTCGCTCTCTATCGAACCGGTGACCTGAACGGGTTGTAACCCCATCTTCACCCCAAGACACCTGGGATGCGCTCTGGCGACCCCGAATGCCGGGGGGTTGGAGGGGGGTCGTGATAGAAAATGGATGAATGGAATCTTTGATGAGGTGTATTTCAGAATGGCTTGAGCTGGAGAGTTTCTTCCAGGACTAATCACTGATAGAGAACATCGGCTTGATTGAGCAACTGTGTTTTCTGGCTTTTTGTATTTAGATTTTCATAAACCAACCTTTGACTCTCTGAACTGAAGCTTCGAATCCTTTTCCTTGGTTTGGCTTCAGACCAAAATCGCGCTTGTTTGATTTGCTTTATTCACCCTTTAATACCGAGATGCGATAAATGTGAAGGAACAGGAAACAAGTTTCCAGGTGACACGTGCACCACAACACATACATATATATGTAAGTATATGTATATATACACAGTATGTATGCATGTATGCACAGGACGGTGCCACTGGGATGCGATGGTAAATATACAGCAGGCTGGGAGGCTGGTTACCCTCGGCGGTATGCAGAGTGGGCCGGGCTAATAAGTCCCCAGGCTGCGGCGGCCGAGCCTGTGGTCGGCGGATGATGGATCTCAGTGCCAAGGTATATAATGGCGGGACAGGGGAGCAGCGGGGTGAAGGACAACACTCTGCCCTCTCCGCCTTAATCAGATGCAGATCAAGCTCGAAAGCAGCCGAGCAGCAAATCCCTCCTCCAGCGGCGAGCCGCCCTCCTTTTTTTTTTTGCCTCTTTCCTCCCCTCCTTTGGCCCCTCCTCCCTTCACCCGCTCTTTTTTTTTTCTCCCTACCCCTCCCTCCTTTCTGATTGTCTTAGCCACTGAGATCAGGGGGCTGTCCGCGGGGAGGAGATGGACGCTCGGAGGCCTTTTACCACAAAGATCATATAGGATAAGTGCGAAAGCCCGCCGCGGCTTGTTGATATAGTATTGATTTCTCCGCAAGCTCCTGTTTACGAATCACCTTGGAGGTAGTGACCCCCCCACTACCACCAAACCACCTCCCTCCATCCCCACGCCGAGACCCTAGGGTGTGAGGTACGAAGGCATGGGGGTAATGTGAGGAGAGAGAGGGGTGGGTGGGGTGGGGTGGGGGGGGAGGGGGGGGGCAGAGGTTGGGGGAGATAGAAATTGATTGGGGACAAACCTGGGCTGTTAATTGAAGCGACGGATCAATGGCGGCGGAATGCTAACTTTGGGAGGCTGGGGGCGCCGGAGCGAGGCGTCTTGATACGGACGGAGCGATTCTGGCCTGGATACACTCGGCTTTGACGCCCCGTCTCATTGTGTCCCGTCCCCCGTCCACCCCCCCCTCGATCGAGGCCTTTGACGCGCCAGGAATATGTTAACGGCGCCCACAGCCAGTCCGCCACCAACAGACGTGCAGAGTTGTCAAACATCACATCCACAAAAACAAGAGACAACGTTTTAAAAGGCTTAAATAAAATGTTAAAAGATAGTTACAGGCAATCAGGGGAGGTAATAATGCATTACTTCTGCTTCTGCCGCAGAAAGCAGATGATTACGGGCACCCAGGGACTCTGTTTAGCCGCCAAAAAAGCCTTGTTTTGCTGCAGAGATGTGGCTGAAGTGTCTCTTAAAGTTGCAAATACTCACAAACAGGGATAAAAACAGTTCAGGCGGCTTGTGGCGCTTCCTAAATTGTATATGTCTGTACTATATGTTGCTGAGTTGTGAGCAATGTATGGGAATGCAGCGGCGCCATCAGTGACCTGAAAACTGAACTCTGTCACTGTATCCCCTCGCTAGCATGTTGTTGGCTACAGTGGCACATTTCATTCGGGCTCAAACGTTGGTGTGTGTGTGTTGGTGAGGTTGATGTTGGATAAAATGTTGTCTGTGTTGTATTGCGGATTGTTGTATCATTGGAATTGTGAGTGAAGACTGGTCTTCATATCGTCAGCCTGCTAGTTGACCTTTGCTGCGGTGTTTCTGCTTGCTAGCTATCAACATGGTCTTCACAATGGTGCCTCATTGTAATCAGGAATTTGTTAATAATTTGTATGTGTTTGGTTCACTGTTTCTGTGATAAAATGCTGTCTATGCTCAGTTGGGATCTATCCAAGTGGTCACTTGCACCAAGCAATCGTCACTTCCTGTAAGTACAATTAGTTCTGTCCCATAATACACCAGCGGCAGTGCGCGATTTGGGACGTTTGTTGGCATCCATTGCATCAACGATTTAATCAATGAGAAAAGGCACGTTGCACTCAAAGGGTCACGCGGGACGTGTGAAGAATTTATTCTTGAAGGTGGCGACGAAAGAAAGTGTGGAATGAAAGGCAGAGATTGAACTGCAACCAGGTGATTTTCTCCCCTCTCTTACACCTTGTTGTCAGGAAATCTAATTTGTACCTGCAGCCTCTGGAGCCACCTGGCAACATATGCAGCATGCAAATGTGAGTCTTTTTTTTTTTCCTTCTGCAGTTGTAGTTTAGAAGCATGGAGGGAGGGGCGAGAAAGAGAGAGAGAGAGAGAGGGAGGGAGAGAGAGAGAGAGGGAATGAGAGAGAGGGAGAGAGAGAGAGAGAGAGAGAGAGGGAGAGAGGGAGAGAGAGAGAGAGAGAGAGAGAGGGAGAGAGAGAGGGAGAGAGAGAGGGAGAGAGAGAGGGAATGAGAGAGAGGGAGAGAGAGGGAGAGGGAGATTGCCCCAGAGGATTAATGACATCATTCTGTATGCACCTCTGGACTCCCACACTACCAGGATATTACCCACCTCTGACATGGAGGGATAATGTTGGTTCTATGAAGGCGCATCATTCTGGGATCTATCTGGGGGGAAAAAAGATAATGGGGGTTGCCATCAGATTGCTCGGTGAGGTTCAGGCTCACAGAGAGAGAAAACGGTAAAAAAAAAAAAACATTGAATGAAAATGCCGCATTTAGAATAAAATGGCTCCCGCTAATTTCAGCTGCTGCTGCTGCTGCTGCTGCCAGCGTTAGCGGCGCTGAGCCCCCACGCCGCAGTGTGTGGCTAATCTACATGCGCTCATTGTAGGACATGATCCATCTTCTGCGCTGACGATGTTTAACGCTTTCATTTGACTTCTCTGGCTGTGTGCGAGGAGCACAATGACTGCGGCCAATTCTGGAGAGCTCTTCTCTCGCAGATGCGCCGCATTGCTCCGCTCTCCGGGGGGCGCTAGGCTAGCGCAAACAAAAATTCATCAACATGCCACCCGAGCCATCGCCGCTGTGTGAGAGTCGGCTCTTTGATCCATCGCCATCAAATGTTTTTCCCTTTGTCTTCCCCGCCTCCCGCGTCTTAGTAGAAAACTCGTCCTCGCTCGGTTATTTTTATTTTCACACTTTAGCTCGGCGCTTTGAACCTCTCGGCGGTGGTGCGTTAAGTTATTCGGGTAAAGGCAGCAGCAAGCGAGGATGGTGCTTTGTCAACAAGATCACCGGGACCATTAGCAGAGTAGATTTGACACATTTTGTATTGAGAAATGGCACAAAAGGATGCTTAGTACTGTAAATCAAGTTCCCGTTGTTCGCAACGGAAAACACAGTAATGCAGAAAACACATTTTGGGATTCACACCTGAAGGAATCATCAGCCAATCAGCATGAGGCATTTAAAGAGAAGAGCGAGACTACTGTGCCAGCAGTTGAATGACAGTCGATTTCTACAATGTGCGTATGAAAAAAATCTAACACATATTATTGCAGAGAGGCTCGTTCGTTGACTTCCATCTGACAGAAAAACTCTTTCCACTGGGCTCACGTGACCCCGGCGTGGAAAAGTGCCCAAACATTTATGCGTTACATGTGGAGAAAGGTTCTCTTTCTCGCTCTTATTTTTAAGTGTACACACACACACACACACACACACACGCATGCATTCACGCGCACGCACTTGCTCGTGCACACATCAAATGGTGTTTATCCTGTCCTGCACCCAGAGGCCCCCCCGGCTTCAAGGCCAGAGACGACCAGCCTGGAGGCTACAGGCTGTCCTCTCCTGTTTCAGGCCCCTCTGCAGCCAGCCACATCTGTTTAATGCATACATCCAGCCATGAGGTCATGAGGTGGGAATGTGACAGGGAGCAAACGACGGCTCCGGGGCTCGGCCACCGATCATTAGCGCCGGCCAGCACGTCCAGCACACGAAGAGCACCAGAGGAAAGGGAAGTGGAGAGAAAGAGAAAGGAAGGATGGAAGGAAGGAAGGAAGGAAGGAAGGAAGGAAGGAAGGAAGGAGAGAGAAGGTGGAACAGGAACCAGAGGGGAGAAGGTTTCAGCTTCTTCCTCCCGGCAGCGACGGGAAACTCGATTCATTCTGTTGACTTGAGTTTTTCAAGTAGTTGGATTCACTGAGTTAGTCGTCCGGAGTGTGCGGAGAGTCAGGCTTCACTGATTTAAACAGCAAAATAAAAAAAAAAACTTGCAACAATTCGCAGCATGGAAACATTTATTTTTCTCGGCCCAGTCAGTGACAGTGATTTGTTCATTTCGGGAATGCGGCCGGGGCTGCCGCGCTCAACTGAAGGATTAGTTCGTTCACGGCTCAGATTTAAAGTAGGAAGAGTGAGAGGGAAGAATCCAGAGCGATCATATCATCTATAGACATGCAGTTAGAATAGCAGTCGCACAACAGCAACACATCCTCAGGTGGCTTCTCTGTGCGGTTAGCCAGCTAGCTGCAGCACGGACGAGGACACGTGAAATCGCGACTCGCAATTCCGTCAGAGCAACTCTGAAGTTTCTGAGTGAGTCGTTCAGGACTCAGAGCGACGGGTCACAGCTCGGGTTGGAAAACATACCGACACAAAGGTCAGGCCATCAACAAAGAGCCCGGCAGGTAAATCATCCTCTCATCTCCATTTCGCTGGGACTTTTTTTTTTTTTTTCCTCCAGACCCAAAGGTGTGCTGAAGAAACAACGGAGCACTTTTTCACCCTCCGGCTGTGTCACCGAGACATAATGGGACCTGCCCCGGCCAAAAGACCCCCCCACACACACACACACCACCACCACCACCACCAACAGTTTTTTTTTTTTTTTTTTGGTTCCATCAAACGGCGAGCTGAATGGATCCCAGAGGAAGGTATCGGTGTCGGCGCGCTGCTCTCCACTCCGGCCGCGCGACGCCAAGAACAACACAGCGGGTTTAGCGCTCAGGAGCCGGAGAGGAAATCAGCGGCCGAGGGACACCAGATCTTAGCAGGCTTCCACGTATTTAGTGCCATTAATCTGCCGAATTCCTAAATGACAACATTACGGTCGGTTGGTCGGCTACTGCTGCTTTGAGCCAACATGCGCGCGCGCACACACACATTCAGTCAGGACACACAAAATAGACAGAGACACACTCACTCACTGGCTCTTTCACAACGCAGCACAACAGTCCGAGGAGGTCGGGGTCTGACTGTGGCACACTGCCACACACTGGCGTATGAGAGGCGCTGCTTCTTTTTCTTCTTCTTCTTCTTCTTCTTCTTCTTCTTCTTCTTCTTCTTCTTCTTCTTCTTCACGTGCGTCCATGATGTCTGAAATCGCTCAGTTTTCAAAGACAAAATGGACAGAAATTTTATAGCATTTTATTTTTACCGCCCGTCGGTGTTTCCTTCTAATGCAAATCGTTAAAAAGTAATAAATAAATCCCAACAGGCACTGTGGCGGCACGCAGGTCCTGGTCTCCAAGGGTTCGGGAGTTTTGCCAATTCGGCACATTTTCCAGTTTCCCCTCAACCCCCACCCCCCCACCCCACCCCCACCCCCACTCAGTGAGCCGATAGCCTGCAGTAAGATAAAAAAAAAAAAAAAAAAGGGTGAAGAGAGAGGAAAACGCTGCGAGACGGAGGACAAGAGATAAAAAGAAAGGAAGAGAGATGAGGTCAGAAGACGAGTGGAAGAGGACACGGCAGCGGAGGGTGCAGAGCGGACAGATGGCCGGTGAGGAAACATGTGATAGCCGTGAACGGCGGCCGGGCAGCCAACACCCACGCCTCCAGTGTTGACACCTCTCAATGTACTCGGGCGGTGGGGTGGGGGCGGGGGAGGAGGGGGAAGGGAGGGCGGTGAGGAGCGCGGAGGGGAAGAAACATCGACTCAGAGTTTAAAGGCCCTCAAAGACATACAGAGTTGGGATTCGGCCGTTTGTGACATCACGGGGGCTGGGTGGTGCTACCTCTCACGGGTGAGGGAAGGTGACCCCGGCCAGGTGTCGGCTCCGCCCACGAAGACTGAACTCCGTCCACCTTCCAAAACACGTGGAAGGTCCAACTAATCCTCTGCTTCAGCAGGAAGCAGAACCCTGGAGTACAAATCTGCTGCGTTCTGCAGATCTTTTGAAGTTTTTTTCTTATAGATTAGGAATTCCATGCCACTCCAGTCCAGTGTCCAGAAGGGAGTTTAATACAGAACGTTTAATGAATCGACAAAAAAAAACTTTTTTCTTTATACTTGACAACTTTTTTTTAACACCTTTAACACCAAGATCCCATAAAAAGCGGCATGAACTTTTCCTCACGCTACGCCATGCTAGCTTGGCCTGTGCCACAGTTTGGGGCCAAACCCATCAAAGAGAGTTCCACGAGGACATGGTATGATACCAAAATCATCATTGCACATGAAACTGCAGACTAAAGCACGTTTATAATTGTTGTTGTAGTTTTTTCCTAAAGAAAGACATCCAGACAAGCCGACAGTTAGCCTAGCCATTAGCCCCAACGCTCCGTCTGGCCTCCATTGTGGCGGCCGAGAGGACCTGTGACACCAGCAGGTGTCGCCTCTTCAGGGTCGACAAAGCAGCGTTTTTGTTTTACAGTTATCTCTGTGTCTCAGCCCCTTTTCTCATCATCCGCCCCCTTTTACCCCCGCAACACCCCCCACCCCCACCACCACCTCTCCACGCCTTCCCACCCCATTTCATTTATTTCTCCCCCCCCCCCCCCCCCCTCTCTTTTACGCCTGCCCTCTTCCCCACTTTATTTCTCCGTCCCTCCCTCCGCTTGGTCCTACCAGGAGCAGGTTCGCGCTGTGTCGTGTCGCTTAATATGCACGGCCCATTCTTGCCCCTTTTATTATTGTCCCGGTGGCGGCGGAGGCCCTTTTCTTCAGGCCAGACAATGGGCGGCGTCGTGACAGAGAGCACGGTGGTCATGTCCCATTTGCCACCCCGCGCTATCTCTCTATCCTGCCCTCAATCCCTCCCCACCCGCCCCCCCCTCCCAACCCTTCACACCCGCTGTCCGCTTTTCAATAGCACCCTAATACTGTTACAGGAGAGAAAGACCTGGGAGCCTTCAATACGCCCCAAAGCCTCCGGGGCCACAGCTATATACATACTATTAGCATAATTATAGCCTGAGAGGGACTGAGTGTGTGTGTGTGTGTGTGTGTGTGTGTGTGTGTGTGCGCGTGTGTGTGTGTCTGTGCGCGTGAGGCAGCAAAGGTGTTTGTTATGTGACAGTACCCATCCCTGCACACGCACACACACGCACACACACGCACACATGCACGCCCACGGAGGGGGAGAGAAAGACATTCTTTCGGAAGACGTGTGAATGGATCGGCCAGCGGATTCGTCCCGATCGTATCTCGGAGGCTCCTGGGTGGCCGATCCTCCTCCCAGGTCGCCGCTGTGACGCTTGCGCCTGACTTTGAACTTGAACTTCGGACCCCCGAGGGCCCCTGCGAGGACGCTGGAATCGAGGGGGCTGAGAGGAGGAAGGAAGGGCTCCCCCTGGGACGGAGGGCTGGTAAATGCAGCGGCGAGCAGCAGATGTGGCTCCTGACAGCTTGTTTACATCTCCCCCCCCCCTGTGATCTGTTGTTGATTGGATCTTTTTTTTTTTTCCCTGCTTGCTTGATTGTCCAGTACGATTTGTTTCTTCCTCGTTAACATTAAAAGATGTTCAGGAAAAAATAGGATAAAAAAAATCAGTTTATAGATTTTTTAAATCTAAATGTGGATTTAGATCATCTTTGCATTGATCTTTTTGATTTTTGTTTTTTCATTCATTTTAAAGTAACAACAGTGCAACAAAGTATCATTTTTGACCCCGCATCGACCCCCCGACACCGACTGCTACTCTTATAAATCAACGATGCCACAAAAAAACATTCCGTTTTCTTTGAGCTGCAGAAGATGCTGTTGCCGCTGACTTGGTGGTTATTTGACTCACTGTTGCCTTTCTATGGTCTCCACCCAGTCTGACCTCTGACCTCTACAAGGCATTTTCCCTAACGCTCACTGTATATTTTCACTTTTATGGTACCTTTCTCTGTAAAGCCTGGAGATGGTTGTGCTGAAAGTGAGATCAGTGCATCAGCAGTGAAACAGTCAGACCTGCAGCCCATCTGGCACCAACCACCACCTTCACTGAAATCCTCCTCATTCCTCAGTCTGAATGTCTATCCGCGTTAACAAGCATATGGAACACTGTACCTACTAAAGTGGCTGGCGACTGTATTTGAAACGTTGGTCACTTGTTCATCAGTTATTCTTCTGTCACTTTCTTCTTTGTTTTGTGTCATTCCAGGCTGGACTCGCTCTCCTCAGGCCCTCTAGTGTTCCCTAACAGCACCGCGTTTAAAGGACTCAGCCAGAGCCTCAGCTCCTGGATGCAGCCCAGTGATAATATTCAGCAAAGAGTCAGCGACAGTCTACGTCTGGCTCCGTTTGGCTGCTAAGCGCATTACAACAGACGCGGCAGCACGGAAACAGACTCCAGGTTGCAGCGTCCTCTCGAGTCTCCTCTCCTCCACCTCCTTCTTCTTCTTCTTCTTCTTCCTCGTCCTCTCCGAGAATGTTTTTTTTCTCATCCCGTTTGCAATCAATGAGAGGCAGGAAAATGATCCGTTGCTGGAATCAGAGCGACGCTGCAGCATCTCCTCTCCTGTAAGGAAAGATAGAAAAAAAACTAAAATAACCCCACAAATGATGATCCCTTTCTCCACCCACTACATATTTTTCACAGGAAAGAATAGCGGCGTAATAGAAACAGCCCGCCACCTCGGCGAGCGCCGGCCCCCAGTCGTCCTGTTTTAGGGACGGCTTTAAAGCATGTCACAGGACCTCATGCATAGTAAACAGCGCGGCCTCCATGGCTGACTGGTGAGCAATTTGCCTCGTAGATTGCCTGGCCCCGGGGCCTTGGAGCTATGTTTATGTATGAGCCCTCCTGTTTCATATGTATCGGCCCCCGGATCATTTTCTGCAACCCCCCCCCCCCCACCTCCTCCTGTCTTCCTCCTACTACACACTCTCACACACACACTCATGCACAAAGACACACACGTGCGCGTGCACACATGCAATCCACGTTTTTTTGCTGTCTTGCAGCGGACAGACAGAGAGAGAGAGAGAGAGAGAGAGAGGGAGAGAGAGAGAGAGAGAGAGAGAGAGAGAGAGAGAGAGAGGGAGAGAGAGAGAGAGAGAGGGGGGAAGACAAAACACGCGCTGCACACGCACGCTGGACATTGTGCACAGAAACACACACACACACACGGGTGTGCATAAGGACAAACACAACACAACAGCAACATAAAGAGTGATGACCTGCAGCGGGGAGGGTTGGGGGGGGGGCGCCGCTGTCCCAGCAGATTACACTATTGTCAATACAAATAGAAATTTACTATACATGTGTCACAGCAGCTGCTGCTGCTGCTGCTGCTGCTGCTGCTGAGTCTCAGGGAGAGCGGAGACGTATAACAGGACGCCCGGCTCGTCCGCCTCTCGCTGCGGCTATTTAACGGCGCCCTCAACCTCAGACAAACATCTTTGCGAGGCACTGGGTGATGGGGTGGGCTGATTTGCGAGCTGTGTGTGTTCAGCACCTTTTCTTTTTTTTTTCCACCCCGACATCATCATAAAGCCACCGCCTTCACCGTCATCATCACCATCATCATCATCATCGCCGCTTTGTGGCTGAGGGATGGATATATCATTTTTTTTTTTTTTGTAAAGGAGATATTTGAGTTTCCCGATGCTGTGCGAGACCCCATGCCGGGAGACAATTAGGGGAGCTGGAAATACATGTAAGGCAATGGCGTCGCGCTCATTTCCTCCACATTCTTTTATTTCCACGGGCTTCTGTTGGTCCATCATCAAAAAAAAAAATGTTCCAGTATCTGATTAATAAGCAAGCAGACGCGTTTTTTTTTTTTTTTCTTTTTTTTTTAAGGCCAGCACAAAGCTAATCTTTGAGCGGACAGAGGGGGTGCGAAGGGGGTTGAGTGAGGGGGCGGGGGGTGGTGGTCGGCAGGGCCGCTGGTCTTCTGGAGCATTTAAGCGCCATCAAAAAGTTGGGTTCTCGGAGACGTCCTCTACGTGTCAGCTAAGGGCGAAGCATCTCCAAAGGAAGCAAACATGTAATGGGGTTTCGCAGGACACAATTTGTTTGATATGAAATGATCCACGGCAGACACAAAGTGGCCCCCATCAGGGGCCGGGCAGATTAGCGCTGGTCCTCAGAGGGTCCGCGGGCTCAGTGTCAGCGGCGGAGGACCCTTCTTATCTTTCATTAAGCGCACGCAGCGGGGCGGATTCGCCAGCCAAAGAGGGGCATGGGAGGAGGTGGAAGGGGTGCGGGAGGGAGGGGTGAGGCGAGGCGAGGGGAGGGGAGAGATTGGTGGTGTTTAAAAAAAAAAAAAAAAAAATCATTTCCACATATCGCCGTCCCATCTCTAATTCAGAGCCGGGAGCCACGGAGGAGCCGTAGGGGGAATGCACCAAGTCTTCACTCTGCCTCCAAATGCCAAAATTGACCAGCAGGCACGGAGGAAATGAGGCTGAACACTGACACACACACAACACACACGCGCACACACACACAACACACACACACACACACAAAACACAGTTTGTGATTACAGACAGGTTGGACAAACGCAAACGCTGACAAGAGGAGGAGGAGGAGAAGAGGAGGAATGAGGGGGAGGAGGAGGATGGAGAGGTGGGGGGTTGGGACTGACGGGGGAGGAGGTGTGGGGGGGCACATATTGCGAGCACCAGCAGCAACAACAAACACCTCAGCGAGTGCCAAGTTTCCAACACAGACGTTCACCGTCGGGCGAAAATGAAACCGACTTAGACACTCGCGGGGGAATACGAGTCTTCGCACACTTAATCCACGCACACGCACATGCACACGCACACACACACGCACACACGCATACACACGCACACACGCACACACATGCGCACACATCGCGCACTGATGGCAGCTTGCCACGCGGGTTCATGCCTAATCTGTGTTTGTTAATGGTTTCGCGTGTGCTAATTACTGTCGCCGTGCACCAGGGGGCCTCTGCTGGCCAATCACCAAGCAGGCTAGCCTCTGACCGGCCAATCGCTGGCCGGCCTCAGCCTCTGAACCACAGGGGCTTCTGGGAGAGTGGGACTTTTGCCGGCGATGAAAATTGGCCTCAGAAAAACGGCTCTAATGCGGCAACATGATACCAGTCCGCGTGTCCGTTCGTCCGTGTGTGCATGAGTGCATGTGCGAGAGTGTGTGCGAGTGTGCGTGCATGCGGGAGTGCACATGTGGCACTGCAGAAGCGTTTGAGCTCGTTCCGCCTCGACGTGTGCACGAGCAGCGGCAGAGCGGAGAGGAAAGCTCGGCCCTGAATGTGGGCCAAGTCAGCCACTCCAAAGGCTCAGAGGCAGCAGTAATCCACTGTTGACACGGTAATAGCCGCCAGCTTAGCGGCAATTAGATAGAAACAATATGCTCGGCTCCTCTGGATTAAGTGGATGGTACCTTTAAAGCCCAGCGGCTGCGGCGGCGGCAGGTTTTTGGGGCTGAAATGGAGACTCTCAGCGGACGAAGATATTGGGACGTTCGGGTCGGATTTGACAGGATTTAGGCAGAAGAAAAACACAAGTTTTGAAGGAGCTTCTGAAGGTCTGAGGGTTGCGTTACGCGGCTGAATAATGAGAAATGCCTGATACAACGTGACGTTTAGTTCATACAAACTGAGCCACAAAGCGAGAAAAATGAAATAGATGTTATTGATTCTGACCAGAGGAGCATAAAAGGGACCTGAGCTGCTGAGCTGAAGATGTTTTGAAGAATTCTGTACTTCCACCGTAAGGAACAACAATATTGTTCATCAAAGCTCCTGAATTGTGATTGATTTGATGTCTTTGCGTCAGCGAGTGATTTCTCCTGAAAGTCATTTGATAAAAAAAAAACTTTCTTTTAGCGTCTTTTGTCTTTGCCTCCACGCCCGACGTCCCGTCCTGCCTGATTCTGTTTCCTGCCAAATAAACTGCGGCTCGCTCCGCCATCCAGCAGGAAAAAAAAAGTGTGTGTGTGTATTTTGTATTTTCTCCAGAGGCTTCAGATTTGCCAGGAACAGTAACGGAGTGAAGACGCAGCCAGTGGGAACACACGTTTGTCGAGTGAAACGTCAAGCTAATTTTTCAGCAAAATTTGCCAAACTTCAGAAACAAAAAGTCATTTGTGAAAGTGCTCCAGCTCAATCGGCAGTTTGTTTTGTTTGCATTTTTTTTTTCCTTAAGGAAACTGCCACGGCGTGTAAGAGACCTTTAAATTGAATCGCAGTCCTTCCAATCTGACTCGCAATCTCGCCGACATATTTTACGGCAATTTGAAAACCGGCACCATCAAAGTGGGACTTTTTTATCGCCGTTTTGCACCGCCTTCCCGTCCCGTCCTCTCCTCCGCTCCCCCCCGCTGAGGCTGGATGGCCTTATTACATTTCAGTCGCTCCGAATGGGTTTCTGGGCCACAGTGACCTCAAGCCATGCAGGTCACCCTCGACCGGCGAGAGAGAGGAGAGATACAAAGGGTGAAACCGTCTTTGACATTCCTGAAATGACCCCGAGGCCACTGTGTGTGTGTGTGTGTGTGCGTGCGTGTGTGTGTCTGTGTGTGTCTGTGTGTGTGTGCATACAGTTATATGTGTATGTTTGTATAAATGGCCGCTCTTGCCTCTCTGATAATGCCACGGCTCCAGCTGGGGCCAGAGGGTGTGTGGGGGGGAGGGAAGGTGGTGGTGGTGGTGGTCAGGGGAGGGTCGTGTGATTGGCTGATGCATTACGCCATTCTAAGCGATAGCGAGGGTCCATGCACCGCAGTCGCCCACGGATGCCTCCGCAGGAAGGGGCGACAGAAGAGGCACAAAGCCACCTGCATGTAAAGCAAACAAGGCTCCGTCGAGCTCCAACTCCTGGACTTGATTCCAGGAAACAGCACATTTAGCCCTCTGTTAACAGCCTCCTGTTTTTTTTTTAGATTCCTGCTGGCACTGAATCCTGGTTGGACCTTGAACCTGGTGGAAGGTGGCTGAAACAAAGAAAATATGAAGATCGTAGCAGCACCTTGTAGAGAGGGCTGCCGCTATCCAGGGAGTGGTGACAGTGTCTTTTGTGACATCACAAGGGGCTGTGATCCAGATATACGCGTGTCAGTGTGCAAAGCAGGTGAAGGAAATAAATCCTGGACTTGTTTGACTTCTGACTTCTCGCTGCAGGTTGGACACAGGAAGCTTTTTGTAGTGGGTGTGGTATCTGTCGAAGTTCAAGTTTATCACCCTCGGCAGATGTCGGTCAGGACTGAGGAGAAACAGTTTGGAATCAATACGGACCAAAGTTAAAGAAAAAACAACTATTTTAATGTCATTTTGACCGACTTCTCTTGAGGCTAACACAACAACCAATGACAAGTTTATCCTGCAACCCAAAATACAATTTTAAATATAAAAAAGGCACTTGGAATCTCTGCCCGTGGCACCGACGTCCACAAAGGCTGGATGTTGGGGAGGTGACAGCAGCCTGGCTAAACTGCTCTTGCAAAGCGTGTCCGCGACCAGGCAGCGCTACTGCTGCGGGCTGTTGCAGGCAGCCTGCTCCCTTCCGTCCACGGAGCTTTGGCTCGGATAATAATCGCTGAACGTTACGGCGTCATTTTCCTTGACCTCCCGTTCCGAGGAGCAGCGGGAGGACGGAGGAGGTGTCAGGGAGAGCGCGCCGGCGGGGGGGAGTAAATATATAAATAAATACAAATATATATATATATATATACAAATATATATACTGCCCTTTGCCTGATAATGTTGTTATTTGCTGGCACATTTGTGCTGATGTAGACATGAAACTGGAATGAAACATTGGTGTGGTGTCCATATGGATGTCCAGGGATCGCTTTCAGCCTGGTTTTTTGCTTTTTTTGCTGTGCAATGCAAAATATAAGAACATCTTCTCTCAGTGTGTGCGTGTGTGAAGATAAATTGTACAGTTTTGTTTGCAGGTAAGCAAAAATATGACAAGATTTGTCTGAGGGCTATTTTGTTTTTATCAACATGTATGTACGTAAAATTTTACGATTGCATAAATGAGTCAAATCGTCAAAAAAACACCTGAAACGACACTCCACGCACTCAAGCTTCTCTAAAATACGGAGTGTGGAACAGCAGAAACTCATAACCTCATGTTACCAAAGGAGCGGCAGTGGTATGAACACATTTGCCTGCTAACTTGTAAGCATTCGCTTGCTGGATAAAATCAAATGTGGTGCCGTGTAGTAGAAGTGGTACAGTGGCGTTAGGCCCTGTTTGCACTTGGTCACTTGTAACTGTTTTGGGGGATCGTATCACAAGTATCAGAAGCATCTGTTCGCACATGGCATTAACATGCGTCTCGAGCGTGCCACTTGTGATCGCATTAGTGCATTTTTAACCACTAGGGGCAGTAAAGCGCAAAACTACGGCTAGTTTCACCTGAAAGCGAATAAGAACTTCCTGTTTGCGGACTATATCAAGTCACTCGTTTAAATTCTACTGCAGCTCGTATGGATCCAAACGAGGAGTAATGACTGGTGGGACAGAGTGGTGACGACTTTATTTTCGGATCAACAGTGGCTGGAAAATTTTCGGATGCAACGTCGCACATTTAATCACATATGTGGGAAACTGCGACCGCTGCTCCGCTGACAAAATACGCTAATGCGGAATGAAATTTATTAGCATGCTAATAAACGAGTCTAACAAAAATGATTTGTTTTCGCTTCTTGTTTGTAACTTTATAATTCTATTATATAATATATATATATAATATATAATGGCTATTAAATAACAAAAAGTAATTTCTGCTCAGTGCAAAAGGGGACAAACTGACCAAAATGTGTGCACTGTGTGCACTATGTGTATGAGGGTATAAATTGGAAGTATACAATTTGGATTACAGCTAAGGTGTCCCATTCATCCATACGTTCATTCATTTATTTAATATTTACCTATTTTTCTGAAAGCTTACACCACTCGCCTCCATGAATAACCGCGCTCGGCACATCTCCAAGTCAACATATTGTTTGCTTAAATTGGAAGGTCAGAAGGGAGAAGCCGACTAATGCGGCAAAGCACTTCAAAACCACTTTTCATTTTCCCCATCCTCCTCCTTTCTTCCTCTCTGGTTTTCTTTTTTCTCTTTTTCCCTCTATGCATCCCTCCAACGTTTTCATTTGTCATGCAGCCCCAGGAAGGGCGTTTTTACCCAAGCACAAGAAGAAGAAGACAAAGAAGGAGGAGGAGGAGGAGTGGAAGTGGGAGAGGTGGAGGGGGAGAATAGACGGTAATGGCAGTCAGATGGTTTGATGTGCGGAGATCTTAACGACGTCTCTCCTTCTGGCTCCTCTCTGCTCATTATCCCGACCAAAGAGGGCCGCCGCCGTCCGGGGCCAGAAGACAAAACGCTGCAGATCTCGCCAACAAAGGGACGTGCACTTTGTCCAGCTGTAGGTGAAGCCTAGCCGTGCTTGACTTGAGAACATGGCGGCAGCCGGGTAATTTTCCACCTTTGCTCGTTATGAAGATGAAGATGTTCCAGTCCAAGTGTCGCCGTAGTTTTCCGCAATTCGACAATGCGGCGGATAATTTTCCTCACAGTGAGATGCACCGTGCTGCACGTGCGCGCGAGCCCCACGTCATCCGGAAAAAAAGACCTCGTCACACAATTCCTCATTCATCTATCGGCCGTATTAAACCTAATAGCGTCCTTTGAAAACCCCGCTAGCAGCCGTACGTGCTCTCTCCGGCAACAATTTACAGTCAAGTATTTTATTTTCCTCTTTCTTTTTCATTCCCAAACAAGGTCACCGTATTCTCCTGAAAACTTGAGAAGCCAAAGTTCACAGCCACTTCCCTCCCCCCCCACCTCCCCCCCTTTCTCTTCTGAAATTACAGGCGGCTTTCAGCGAGGTCACCGCGCTGCCGTATGAATAATAGATTTTAATTGATTTAACCTGGTCCTGAAGTGGGCTAAAACGCAAGGCCTGTCACTTCCAAGGGGCAGCGAGAGGGGAGCATGGTCCAGCACACATCTTTAAAAGCCCCTTGACGTGAGTCCAGAATGAAATATTTACACGGCAGGCGCAGGACTGACCTCCCTGCCGCCAAGCCCACATTGTGATCTCCAATTGATTCCTGACAGGACAATTGGGGCGAGACGAAATGCGGGGGCCGCCACTGTCCGGATGAACCCGCCGAGGATCCACCAGCTACGCTTGATGTGACCTTGAGTGGAGAAGCAGCAGCGTCGTCGCCGTCGTCGCCTTCCTTCGAATTTGTAAAAACCTATCGGGAGGACGTTAGAACGAGAGCTCCAAGCCTGCTGGGTCAGATGCACAATTTCCCGGATCCTTTGTGTTTGTCTTGAGCCACCAGAGCTTTCGCAAAGGGGAGGAACGCCTACCACCAATTTCCACTTGATTCTCCTGGAGGGGCCGATTATTAAGTAATTGATTTAATAAAATTATGAGCAAATATTTGAAATAATTGCCTTAAAAATGAAAATGCCAGTGCCGTGTTTCCGTGAAGTGAGGATAAATGAGGCTAAACAAGGGAGAGTGATGTTGCTACAGGTAAACAGAAGCAGCAGAACCATGGAGAGACGATTTTTCAGGTTATGATCCAAAACTTTATTACCAATTACGAAAGATTATTTGTAATTTTGCCAATGAGATAATCTTCACTCCCTCGTGCGAGTTGCATTTCCACACTAATCTCTTCAGCACCAGCCACATGGCATATCTTCATCTTCCTGGTCTTCCTCTGTGGTTTTTTTACCGCAGCGCCACACCTCGTACCTCAAGCATAAAAAGGAAGGTAATTGATTGCCGAATGTGATGAAACTTTAAGACCGACCATAAACACTTTCCGTCAGAGGTTTGGCAAGACGGACGAGCGACATTTCAGAGAAATTCTGAGTCTGAGCGTCGAGCGGTGCAAGGTTAGGAGGAGGCAGCCAACTATCAAGAGAAGCGATAATGTCTGTCAAGTGGGGCTTCGAGTGTCCTGGCCGCTGCCACGGTGGATAAATTGTGATGTGCAAACAGTCCTTGAACACTTGACTTCCCACCTGACTCGCCAGGAACGAATGAAAGCAGGAGGTTAATTGGAAACATTTTTTCGATAAAGCAGTGATTGTCGTGTTGCCACACTGGCACAAAAAAAAAATGAAATAAAGAAAGAAACAAAACTCTTCCTCGACCAGATCGACCAGATTGTTCCACCAACTCTCTCCAAATCCAAACACAAATGTACCTTTTTTTTTTTTTTTTTCCATTTTATTTATTTATCTATTTATTTTTTGCTCCCCCATCAGGACGGCAGACCGCGCTGCCGCTTGTGCCGGGGTCGTGTTGGAAGATTATGCAGATTTATTCATGGCATTAGCATGATAAATTGGGAACAAAATGGAAGCGGCTACACTTGAATTATTAAGATTATGAAAAATTATAATGAATGCTTTGCACTTCATGTGACTTGTTTTCCTGATAAACAAAGGCCTCTAATTACCGCGGAAACATCTGGGGACGCCGGTAACCTTCATTAATCCCGCCCCCCCCCAATCCCGCCATCCATCTCCCCATAGATTTCCACAACAAGGGAGGGGTGGTGGGGTTGAAGCGGGGGGATGAGTGCGCCAGTGACACCACGTATCAATGCGGCGCGGTTATCAGGCTCCTCTTCCCACTGCAACTTTTCTTTTTTGCGTCGCCACCTCGGGGATATTGGCCGGTAAATACCTTCTGCCGGTGCCGCAGCCCCTGATCTCGCTGTCTGCCGCCGTTAATTGCCAAGATAGCGAGACGCTGATTGCCGAGTCAATTAGCGGTGGATTCAGAGGGAGGCGGCGAGAGAGACAGGTGATCGCCAACCCACAGAGTTGCGGGTAACTTTTGCTGGCTTGTGTGCGTTCGTTTCCCAACGCCGGCAGCATTAAAAGTTCACCCTGGACGCAGTGATATATGAATAGATTGGCACAGAGCTGCCAACGCAACTCACACCACATTCATTCAACCATCAAGCTCCGCCTCCTTCATCGTAAATCCTCAAACTGTCGCTTTTCGCATCCCTGTGTTTTGATGGACCTTTTTAGGGTCTTCCAGGATGTTTTTTTTTTTGCCTTCCACACTTTGTGAGTGTGTACACGTGTGCGCGCATCGAAGTCGAAGGTAGCGCTATGCGGATAACCCTGACAAACCAGCGGGGGCCCCAGGCAGACAGAAATCCTGGCTCAGACAGAGAAAAGAGGGCTGGGATATGAGGCGGGGATCAGACTGGGAGTGATGGAGGGCCAGGACCAGGTGTGTGTGTGTGTGTGTGTGTGTGTGTGTGTGTGAGTGTGAGTGTGTGTGTTTTTGTGTGTGTGTGTGTAAAAGGAGGTGACGCAGGATTTAGGATGGCTTGCAGGGAGAGGAGGAGAGTCGCTGTCATGGTTCTTTGAAAGTTTCAGCAATCATTTGTTTAGCGGGTGTTTGTTTTTCCCTGAATCAGAGTTGTTGGGGTTTTTTGTTACATGAAGATAGGTTGTGTGTGTGTGTGTGTGTGTGTGTGTGTGTGTGTGTGTGTGTGTGTGTGTGTGTGTGTGTGTGTGTGTCGCTCTCAGTGTGTGCTGCTCCCTCTCTGACCTGTAGGATGAGTAGGAGGGGGACTCCCGCTGATTAATGGGCCTGTCGGCTCTCCCACGGTGGCACGTTTCCAAACTAAATTTGGCCACTGCTGGCTCGCAGGGTCAGGTGCAGGCGATGGAGACATTAGGGAGGGTCCCGCCTCCCAGCAGCGTCTGCCCCGACTACTGCTGGACCTCAGGCTGGATGGGCTCAGACGGGTCATCTTGCTGAATTGTTAAAAAGGCCTGTTTAAAATATTGGCTCTCATTCACAGGGGGCCAATAAAAGAACTTTTTCTCTTTTTTTCACCCAAACAAAGAGGCATTCAGAGAGCAGACGCAATAACCAGCAGAAGGTGATTTGTGGGATTGTAATAAGAGCATTTGAATTTTGCTATGATTGTACGTGAAAGTTCCAGCGTGTGAGGCCGAGGTCGGCAACTGAGTTTTGTCGAGGGCACACTTAAAGCCTGATTTAAGTGATATTTTCAAAACAAAAATAAGACTATACTGAAAATAGAAACTTCAACTACAAATTCTCCACAAACTGATCTACCGAGTTAGGCACATGGCCAAAAATGTTTTTTTGAAGTAGAAACTAGCTTTTCCGTTTTCATTCCATACAATTTCCCCACGTGAGACTAATAAAGTTTGGTTCTATTACTCTATGGTCCGCTTTGGAGCCACCGATGTTGAACTTGAAAGATTCATTTCAATATACTAAACACAGAGGCGAAATTAAAGCTTTTCTCATTTGAATTTATGGTCTTGACACAGGTTTTGAGAGATAGGGCAACATTGTAAGTCACCTTCAACCTCTTCCAGGACCTTCTAGAACTGACTGACTCGGAGCTTTTGTCGGAGAAAAGCGTAACATCATCACAAATGGGCTTTTTTTTCTGGTTGGAGCTCCTCCTCAAAGACTGTCGTGATGACGAGCGTCGGACAGACAAACCGCCGCTTCCCACCCGCGCCTGCATCCCCCACAGTGACATTTCCCCATCCATCTCGCTGCGCTGTCAGCACGAACCATTATGTATTCGCTACTAGGTAACAAGTGCAACTTGACCAATTACAGACACAATGATCGAGCCCACGGCTCATTTTTCTCTCTGTTTTTTTTTTTGCCGGCGCTGTCATGGCGACCCCTGCAACGGACAGACGTCAGGGCTGGTTGGCGGGTCACCCGGGGTGGGCAATGTGAGTACATAATTACAGCTTGGAAACATTTGCCCTTTGGAAATTGTATGAAATGCATAGTGGCTAATTGGGCCACTTTGGCATTTGTGGAGTTCGCTGGGTCATCTTTTATGTGCCGGCCATTATCACTAAAGTGATAAGAGTGATAGGCCCACTCAGCCCCCTCTGGTTCCCTTTGTTGTATCCATAGCAATAACTGGGACTGGGTCGAGTCGTGGGAGACGGAAGTCGGAAGCAGAGGTTTTAGTCCAGGACACCCGTGTCCCAAATCTCTTCCTCCTTCTTCCTCTTCCTCCTCAGGTCGACACTGGAGACGACCATTCATCGCAGAACAAAACACAACAGAACAAACACACACACACAATAGCTTGGATGTGCGATTCACATTTGCAACGATAGCTTTACACACGCAAGTGAGCTAGCTGAGGGATGCTAACATCAGCTGGCACACTTACGTTTATAACGTACATCAAAAATATGACATTTGGGTTAGGGTGAAAAATATGGACAGAAGGGTTTAGAGCAGAAGAGGGAAATTTTAGGATACAAATTTCCTTCAGGATAAAGCATAAATTGGCCACGTCGTGATCATTCTCGCAGGTCAGCTAGCATAGCATTGGCGGTGGAGAGGTCTGAGGTTTATTTCATGCAACTCTGTTCCATTCAGTTTTGACAAGCGTACAAACTTAGAGGGAGTCCCGAATTTCGCTGGTTGCGTCACTTTTTCGAAATGCGCTAATCTTCAAAATCCCAATTGAAAGGCTTTTTATTGAAACGCCGTAAATCATCTTTTTAGCTTGAACCGGTGTCCGCCAGGACACGAAAGGTTCCCGGTTCCGGTTCTCTACACCGCTGAGTTGGGTCGGGGGGGGGTGACAAACTTGGCCGGTGCACTTGACATTTCGCAACAACAAAAAAAAAGCCGCTCATTCTGTTCACCGCCAGTCGGAAAGCAACGCATCCATCCTCTCATTAAAGCGAGAGGGGCTCCTGGTGTGGAACGTGTTCTAGGCAACCTCTTCACCTTCAGCAACGCTCACCTCATCAGACAAGACAGGAGCAAGATCTCGCCGTACCCGCCTCCCGGTTCACGTGGAGGCAGGAATGCGCTAAATCCTCTCCAGTACTGGGGAGACGTGGGAGGCGGCGGTCCGCGGGCCACCGAGCCGACCGGGCCCGATGAATCTCTCCCCTCGCGTCCGCACGCCCAAAGCAAAGGTAGCGCCATCTGCTCCCTATTAATTCCCCGGCAGGCGACTTATCACCTCGACCCGGCCGACCCCGCCGTGCCTCCCCCTCGCTCCTTCTCCGTCCTCCTCTCCTCGACTCCCTCATTCCTGAGCGCCGATTCATCTCGCTGCTCGCCGTGTTTTATACACGACGGGCGAAAAGGTGTGTTGACATTTCATTTTCCCCGCGCCTTAGAATATGGATTTATACCCGCGCTCGCACAAACCAAAACACGTACTGTAACCTCTCACCGGCCGCTAAAAGTCTCCCGCGACTGAACCTCTCTCCTCCTCCCTGCGCCTCCTCTCGCTCCTCCTTCCCCCTTTCGCCGACCCTAGCCGTGTCCCTATGGCCGGGCTTTTTTTTTTTTTTTTTCCAGTGGCCACGTCTGGTCCTGGAGGTCAGCAAATTAGAAGCAGAGCATCATGGAGACTCTCCTCTGGCTTTGATTATAACCCCCCCCAAACCCTCCACCCCAACTTGATTAAATGCCCATCGTGACGGAGGGAGGGAGAAAAGAAAGAAAAAAACCCCACTGAAAATAGGATGAGGGGAGAAGGACGAGAGAGAGAGAGCGAGAGAGAGAGAGAGAGAGAGAGAGAGAGGCAGAGTCAAGGCCATTTGTTTTCTCAGCTGGGACCCGGTTCAAGTGGTCGTCTTTTTCTGAGCTCTCTGGCCAAGGTTCGCACACTCATTCACTCGCTCGTGCACGCACTCACACACACACACACACACACACACACACACACACACTCTCTCTCTCTCTCTCTCACACACACTCACACACTAACTGGGATGAATCAAAATGTCCAGGGGGAGAGGAGAAGTCAGGAGGTTGGCTCTTGCAGGTCCTCAGTCTCCGACTTTCCAAGTCTCATCCTTCACTCGCGTGTTTATCCCCCAAAAACTCACCCCATCCCCCTGCCTGCCTCTCACCTCTCCTCTCCCCTCCCCTTCCCTGGCCCTCCTCCTCACTGTACTCCCTCCCTCTCTGGCTGAGGTCTGCCAGGGTAACCTGACTCCGGCGGCTTCTGACACGATCCAGACCGCTCCGTAGCCCCTGCCCAACACTTTCACCGGCAGAGCCAGACAGTAAAACAAGCAGATTACTACCACATGTTCGCCCCCCCCCCGAACCCACCACCACCACCACCACCACCCCTCCATCCCTGACTCTCTCTCTCTCATACACACACACACACTGCCATCATTACTATCTTGGCATGAGAACACAGGCCACACCAAAACCCCCAGAGCAGAGGGGGGTAAAATGACCCAACCTGTGTGAGAAGGAAAATGGTTGACCTGTCTGTGTGTGTGTGTGTGTGTGTGTGTGTGTGTGTATGTGTGTGTGTGTGTGTGTGTGTGTGTGTGTGTGTATGTGTGTGTGTGTGCGGCATGTGTGCCTGCATGCGTGCTGTTAGGACTTTGTAGATAAGTAGTAACAGCTTGAGGAGATGGAGAGTAATGAGCGACTGAGTGAATAAAAAAAAAACCTGCAGCGTTACTGTCTGTCTGTCTGTCTGTCTGTCTGTGATGGCTGTGACAGCTGTGTCACGTTCCAGGCATCCAGGCTGCACATCCTGATGAGTTTTCTTCGTGGCCTTGGTGAGGCTGCGCTGCCGTCAGGCCTTGTGGCTGAAATGAAAGTTTTCACAGTTGAACTCTTCAACCCTCATGACCCACACGGACCCACGCACACCGTCAGGAAAGACAGAAAATACACGTTGTCGCTCGTCTAGCGGTAGTTTTATTAAAAATGTGAGGCACCAATGGACATGTGAAGTTCTCAGAACATTTATTTCCCTGTGAACGGTCAAACAGTAGCAACAATGTTCAGGAATTAATTTAAAAATTGCATTTAGTATTTTCATATAAAAGTTCATTGAGTAAAAGTCTTTAGTTTATGAAAAAAACAGGCAAAACCAATTTGTCAATGCGGTAAAAAAAAAAAAAATGTGTGTGTGTTCAAGCCATTTTATTTATTCATTACGCACCACCAGATAAAGCGTGAACTAGCGGTGATGGCCAAAAGCAGGGCAAATTAGCATCCGCCTGCTGCAAGTTTTGTAGTTCAAACCCGGACTGTCTGACCCAAATCCTCTTGCAACAACATTACATAAAAGCACTGACATCTTCTACATGTGTAAGCACGACATAATCATACCTGAAGAGACTTGAGACCAGATAACATCATCATCCGTCACCCACGGGAACTGGAATTCCCCAGAAAACCAGAAAGTCACCCTTTTTCTCCACGTTGTGCCTTCTACAGCCAGTAGACTTTTTAATGTTAGCTTTAATGTTTGCCTGTATTACTCATCTAGTGTCAGAGTTGCTGTTGGTTTGAACTCTGAGTGGCTGAGGACGCGGGCTTTATTGCAAAGGCTCCGCGGCTAACTTTAAGCTACTACCAAGCTCTATTAATTGCACATATGCTGCAGGTTGCACAAAACATACATTCATACATACAGACATACAGACATACATACATACATACGGACATACATACATACATACAGACATACAGACATACATACATACATACGGACATACATTCATACATTCATACATACATACATTCATACATACATACAGACATACATACATACAGACATACATACATACAGACATACATACATACATACATACATACATACAGACATACATACATACAGACAGACATACAGACATACAGACATACATACATACATACTTTGAGAGCCTCTACTTAAAATTCTTGCACGGAAGATCATCAGACTTCCTGTTAGCCCCGTCTGCACCTAATCTCCCATCGTGTCGCACCACAGCCTTTCGACTTTGCACCTGCACATCGCCGCCCCGCTGGCGAGCGCCACCGCAGCCACCCCGCACGCCCAGACACATTATCAACTCGCAATTACACTCACACTCACTTCTCCTCTGCCGCCGCCTAATGAAAGCAGCTGGCGATGCGGCATCACCGAGGCGACGGGCACCGCCGCCTTAAACAAAGAGCTCCTTCCTCCAACAAATAACCCTAATATGAACTTAATGTGGAGTAATGAATCCGTCCGAGTTCCATTCCCGCCGCTCTCAGGAAAGTTAATCAAACAATATTGCGAACTGTTTGGAAGAGAAGCCAGGCCACCGACGAGGCCCCCTAATGGCCCGCCGAGCCAGAGGCTAAATTGAAATGTAAAACCCAGAGCAGGACCCTAATTCACCCTTATCTGCGTGAGCGACGAGTGCGCCTGCGCCGCCGCAGATTGGGGCCACCGAGACGTACGGAGCGTCGCTCGCCTTTGTTGGGCGTTACAGGCGCCAGATCACAGTATGGTGACGTAGGATGCGTGTTTGGAATGCAGCCATGTGAAATGAATGAGGCTTCACTGCCCCACTCCTCCTCCGACTCCTTTCCATCTCCTCAGCGAACTGAAGCTGGAGTCTGAGCTACGACGCCCGACAAGAGCGGAAAGGTGAAGAGGCATCTTGTCCACGTGCGCAAATAACAGGATACAAACATTTTTCTGACAAAACTTGCCAAACACTTTATATTCAATATTATTTTTTTTTATCGCTGTTGTTGTTTCTGCTGCAGTGGTTCCACCACCGCTGGGCATTTGAGGAGCTGCTGCAAAGGTTGACGGTCACTTCTTAGTCAGTGTTTAAGAACATAATATTGCCTCGACGTCATTTGCTTTTCCTCACCTGGATCGATGAACAATAAAAGATTTCAGTGACAGTCAAGTGAGCTCTTCAAAATCATTTTCTTTCCCTTGTTTGTCCCTCCTTGGTTGCTAATCCTGCCTGATTTTCACTCTGTGCAGCTGCTGAGTGAAAAGTGCAGCTCTTGATTAATTTGTGTAATGCAATCAGACACATTGTGCTTGATTTTATGTCACAATTTGTTTTTGTTTTTTTTCCATCCATCCATATTTTTTGTATCACCATTTCTCCTGCACTCCATCTCCGCTGTCCCCCGGACAAGTCAGCAGTCATCACAGGTCAGACACAGAGTGGCAACAACCACACTCACAACAAAACACAACATTTTGACCAACAAAAAAAAAATCACCTCAAGGGAGCACAAAGATTTTTTTATTTTTTGCAACTTCGAGAAAGTTCAACCATTTCCAATACTTTTCGAAATGAAGCATTAATCAGCTTTTCTGTAAATCATTTGTTGTCGGTCCCTAGAAAACAAAAGTCCTGCTCAGCACCTTTCTCTGTCCTCTCCAACCATGAAAATGAAGAAAACAAAAAGCAGCCTTATGGCTGTAAACAACAACAGCCTTAAGCTTTATTCAAACACACCGGCAAACCTGCTGTCAGACTTTCTGATTTGGGATTGGACCCATTTAAGACACACACACACACATACACACACACACACACACACACACACACACACACACACACACGCTCCACTCCACCTCCTTCAGTCCTCCTCTTGCTTCCTCAGTCAACAGGCCACTCGTCCACCTGTTCCTATTATGTTGCCTCGGTGATATCGCCCTCCTCCTCCTCCTCCTCTTCCTCACACTCCTCCCTTCCTCCCCTCTCACCCTAATATCCTCCTTTTTTCTTTATCTCTCCTCCTCTTTAACCAGCAGCGGTGCCTCCATCGCTGACCGTTCATTACCCTAATCAAATCCAGCAGCTGAACAACCGCTCGCTGCCACTCCACGAGCTGTTATTTTTCTGTCTCGCTCTCTTTTTTTCCTCCCCCCCTCCTTTCCCCCTCCCCTTCACCAACTCCCCGTGCTCATTTGCATATGCGTCCAGTTAATTAGCGTGGGGGCGCAGGTGCGTGGTGATAATCATTATTAAACATGACAGTCACCTGTGACCGCACTGCCCTCCCCAACCCTCTGCATATACCTACACACACACACACACACACACACACACACACACACACACACACACACACACACAAAATAACCACCTTGCCTCAGCCGATGCATCTTTCCTCCTCCTCGTCCTCCTCCTCCTCCTCGCCAGTGCATCAGAAAGTGTCAACAGGAAAAGCTGGTGATGATGTAATTTCTGGCCTTGTTTTTCTCTCCTTTAATGGTCAGCGCATTTTTCCTTGCATACGCCGAGAGTGTGATCTCACTTTTTTTTTCACTGCAAATTGCAGCACAGGGGTGCCAGAGAGGACCTCAGAGGGAACAGGTCAGACTTTAAGCAGGGATCCGTGTCCGACAGGATGGTGTAAAGATAACGTGTGAAATACTCTGCGCCAGGGAACTTCTAAGGGACGATTAAAGTCCACCTTTTTTTGGTGCCACTGCCCTTGGTGATGTCACAAAGTGCACTGACACACTTGGCATGTCAGTGACAAGTGACAATGTGCGTCAGGGACTGCCTTGTTTTTGTCTCCTGATAAACATGTGGAAGGTCCAACAAAGCATCTGATTATAATAGGGAGCCAGAAATGAGCATTTTTCCAAGAGGGGGTGATAAACAGAGGGCTAAATATGCAGTTTCCTGGCACTCTGTGGAGTTTTTGTTTATTTATTTATTTACATTTTTATTTATTTATTGGGGGGTGCATTATTGACAATGCACAGATCAGAGATGAAAAAGAAAAAGGATATAACATGGGATTTTAAAGCACAAGCCTTGTTTGCATTACATGAGTCAAACAAGGTTTACACTCTTCGGTGTTTTGTTGTTGTTTTTTTAATTCGCTGTTTTCTGCCAATCTATAGATTTTTTTTCATATTGGGCCTGTGCCACCAAAGTCCATGATTAAAAATAAAATGTTGAACCTGAGTGCATCATTGGACTTTTAAATAAAGAAAGTGATACCTCACTAAGGCAGAAGGAACTGAATGAGCCATCTCTCTCTCTCTCTCTCTCCCTTCTCTCACTGTGTGTGTGTGTGTGTGTGTGTGTGTGTGTGTGTGTGTGTGTGTGTGTGTGTGTGTGTGTGCGTGCTTTGGCCTGTTTACATCACTGAGAGTGATGGTTATTTTTCCTCCATCAGCCCAGCCAAGTTTCTTTTTTTTCTGTTGACTTTTGCCAGTGTCAACATGCACGACACTACTGCAAACACACGGCTGTTTGGTAGTGTGCGTGTGTGTGTGTGTGTGTGTGTGTGTGTGTGTGTGTGTGTGTGTGTGTGTGTTTGGCTGATGATAGTTTTCATGTGGTAACTTGATGTGATGGACTCTGGCAGCTACAGCGTACTGCAGGAGGCCACACTCTGGTACCCTGGAGTGGAGCAGACGTCCTGGATGAGCTCGTTTCAGTCTAAGACAACACTTCAGTTTCACCATTATTCAGTTGCACTGAAGTAGTCTTCCCTAAAGTATTTTTAAATAGTTCCTAACTCATCGCTGCAGAAAGAGTTTAATACCCAAAACCCTACCACTACAAGACAGTGGTGGTCAACCTGAAGCTTATTGTTTTACATTAGGTTTTATCGCCCTCTGCTGTAGTAATGTCAGAATTGCAGAAAGTCATTGATACGCCTTCATAAATTCACGATACCCCCCGCCCCCGCCCCCCCCACACACACACACACACACAAACACACACACACCTACCCCCACCCTGTGATCCTCTTACACGTTAACTAAGTGTATTAACAGTTTTATCTAAAACATAAAAGGTAATATCAAGCATTTCTGCTGGATGCTGTTAACAGAGGGCTAAATATGCTGTTTTCTGGAGCTCTATTAATTGTTTTGGGTACTTTAGAAGGCTTAGTGCATCTGCAAAGACATGTTTGTATAGTTAAACCAAGAAAGGGATTCGTTATTAAAACATTAGTTTGCATTGAAGACGTGAAAATAACATATCATTCTATTTTTTTAATTTTTTTTATTGACTTTAAATATAAACTAATAATTTTGTCTCAGCTGCGTTCTAAAGTTAACCTTACCTTCAAGCTTACGTCATCAATTAAATGGTTAGGTCCTGAAAACATGACATCCAATCAAATCGTCAGTCTATCAAGACGCTGTGGAAAGCGCCATAGAGTGACAGGCGAAATGACGAATCGCAGTTTGAATTAAAGTGGGTTGGGCAAAGAAAATCGTGGTCCATCGCTCAGTAAATCCTAAATACCGGTGAGAGAGAGTTGGCTTAGAGAAACAATTGCGGAAAGTGATATGAGAGGGACTTAGTGGCTAGCTTAGCAGAATCGGCCTCTTGGGGAGAAACTCGAAATAATACATACGTAAAACAGGATGCCAACTACACAACTGCAACTCAGAAAAAAAAAAAGATAAGATGCAACATTGGTTTACGTTCAGGCATTTATCGAGAGAGGTCTGGCTGCAAACGAGCAGTGAGAAAGTTGTTTTTCTTTATTTCAGCCGAATTCCAACTGAGTCAGAGGCGGAAGTCAACAAGATTCCGCGGCACACCTGCAAGCCAAGGTCAGTTTGAAAACTTAACCTAAAACGGCCGTGGGACCGTCAGAGTGGCCACGACAGAATTTTTCATTTCCTTATGTTGGCTTTAGAGGGTGTTAAATGTAACTGTGTATGATAAATGTTGAGGTTCTTGTCTCGGAACGACATGTTACAGCAGGTATTATAACATGACATGTTGCCGTTATTGAACCTTTGCAGTTGATTCCACTCTACTCTTTTCTTGGCGTTGTTCGGCTTAGGTGACGGCCCACCCAATTTCATTCTCATCAGCTCCTCCGATACTGCATTTTATTTTTTATTTTTGCTATTTCAAACTGGTTCCGGTGGTTTTCAGCGTAAATAAAAGGTAGATGTGCTTGTCGTTCCATGACCACTAGATGGCAGCATGTGTATACGTCATTTCCGTCGAAGCCGACTGCAAGGATCCGATCCGCCCTTTCAGCGGCCTCAGATGGCTGACCCACATGACGTCTCTGAGGAACCCTCCTGCAGTCGCCTCCGGCCAAAAGTCCAAAATGCCAGACGCAGCAGGACCAAACGGCGAGTTCCGTCTCTGACAGACCGGAGTCAGAGTGGCGTCATGTGACATGGATCCCTTCATGCAAACCAGGTTGTGCCTGTAAGGAATGAGGCACAGATTAGATCCAAGGTTAAGAAGGCAACATATAAAGAAAGAAAAAAACATCTTGAATAATTAAAAAGCATCATCACGGGGTGTTGTGCTGCAGCGAGTGACCATATACCTTCCCGGGAACCCCCGGAGAAATAAACCAGCAGTGCGACTTATTTGTCAAAGTGTCACGGCAATGTTGTCTTGTGCAGCCGCAGCCCTCCTAAGAGACCGCAGCCAGCCAGCGAGTGATGGATGTGAGTCCGATTTAAGAGGTTGTTTATTAGTCGTTGAGGAAATCAGGTGAGGAGCAGACATGCGAAGCCTATCGATTATGTCCGTTTGCGATTGTGTTTCTACTGATTCCTGTAGCCGCTCAGTAAGCGCGTCTTCAAGTGTGTGACAGGGCATAAAACTCGTACACTCCAGGTCCTTAATCCATTATTAGCTGTAAGGATTTGAATGTGTTTGTGTTGCTGCTTTTCCCCTGAAGTCTTTGCTGAATAATATCAAAAACTGCAAAGGCAAGATTTTAAATAGAATACCTCATTGCTTTAGTTCCATGTTTTAAAAAATAATGCAACAAAAAGCAAATACAAATTGTTCCGACAACATTGCAAATACACAAATAGCCCCCCAAAATTTGAGCATGTGTGGGAATAAGCCTTTAATCCTGCCCCTCTGCGTGCTCAAGGAGAGATCTGCGGTTGCTCCTGGTTGTGTGTGAGATGACCTGACAACCGGAAGCCTCTGTCCTATGTTTTGTTGTGTTTTTTCTCCCTGCGGTCAGTCCGTGCGTGCCACTGCGCCGTGTTCCTTTGATCTTTTCTTAGCGCCGGTTCCCAGCCCCCTAGGCAGCTTTTATTCAGGCAGAAAATAGACGTTAGAACCTGACTGGTCAGAGTGCAGTGGAGAGGGTGAGGATTGGGGAGGGGGGTTGAGTAGTGGGGTGGGGAGGTGGTGGAGGTGAGTGGTAGTTCCAGGGGGAGCAGGTCAGAGGTAGGTCAGCTGCTCAGGGTTGTGATGTCTGTTTGTGAGACATGGCAGGGAGGAGGTCACTCCGTCTTCCTCGCCGTCTGATTGGATACTCAGGATGGAGTCGGCAGCAGCGCTGCTGCTCGTCCAGCAGCATCGCCCATTAGTCAGGTCTCTAATCATAAACACCTGTTCGCCAACAGGTTGATTAGTAGACGTCCTCAAACATTCATAGCAGCAGGATCCTGAACATTCATACATCCATTCATCTTCTATACCCGCTTATTCCTATTCAGGGTCATGGGGGTCTGCTGGAACCTATCCCAGCTGTCTTAGGGCGAAGGCAGGGTGGCACCCTGGACAAGTCGCCAGTTCATCGCAGCAGGATCCTGAACATTTCAGTGCTAAAATCTCAAATAATCGTGCCATCTTGCTAATGTTACATTTTCTAAGAATTTAAAACAAGGAACAAATTGCTACCAGCTGCCTGAAAAGGTTTCCGTAGAAGTAAAGCAGGAAGTGACATATTAAGTTTAATTTATTTTAATCTATATTTATTACTTTCATTTTTTGAGACTTAATGACAAACAAATGTTGCGGTGGTAATGGTGGCGTTATGTCCATGATTTCCATGTTTGATGAGTGGATCTTCATTGCTTAAGACACCAGAGGGCACAGAGGACCTGCAGGGAATCTGTTTGTTTTGATCCAGTGGTGAAATAACAGCCAACATTGATTCACTTTCCTCCCAAAAACTACCTCATGGGGATGTCAGATGAATCCGAAGAATTTCGAGGAACATCCTTAACACCTGGCTGGCTGAGTTCACGTTCTCCGTGTTGTCAATCAAAATGTTTACCTATAATTTGAGGCAGTGGGTGTTCGCGAGTTGGAGGGCGAGTGGAGTTGTCGTTCTCAGCTATGTGTCTGTAATCTTTCAACACAGGGCAGGTTTACTTCTGAACCTCTCAACCTCTCACTGTAATCACGAGAGCAGACTGTTCTGTTGTGCCACTGCTACTTTGTGCAGCGAGCAAGTGATTAGAGGCCAGATTATAGGTAACACAACACTGGCTGAGCCGTGAGCTTCTCCTCTGTGCAATTATCTCTGTCCAGCCCGCCGCCCTCCCTCAGATTCATCTCAGTCTCAAACGTTGCGGGGGCACAAACGTGATACACACGAAGTTTGATAAAACAAATTTGCAAACATTGTTTTTTTTCTACAAAACTCCTATTTCCCTGGCTGTGAAGCATTTATTGCCCCGTACAGCAATCGTACAATCAACTTCCTGCTTTCACCAGAGAAGATCTAGCACTCCACTTTCTGTGGAAGACATTGACCGCTTGTAAATGTTCTGTTCTGGAGCCTGGAAAGATGGATGAGCACGTTTTCAGAGTCGGAATGTGGGCGACCGTGCTGCTCTTCAGCGTTAGTGGGAAAGTAGAATGATAGTATGTTTCATTTTGTTCTGAAATGAGCAGTTTATGAAGGTAGCAGCAGACGGAGAGCCAGACAATGCGTCTATATACACTCGGGCTGCGAAAACGAAGCGATAAAGACAATAACAGATTCCCAGATGCTCCCCAGCTGACCTTGGTGGCCAGCCGAGCTGCGGCTGGAGGGCAGCAACCCAAATAACCCAGCCACGGAAATAAAAATCAATGCAGGAAGAGATCTGTTGCCAGGAGGTAGTTCTCCAAGGTCATCAGGCTCGACTCGGCTCGGCTCAGCCCGGCACGGCCCGACTATCTTGTTTAGCGTTTCAGTACCACAGCAGACACGGAGGGGAAAATGCCCACGACAACAACAACAACAACAACAATGACGCTCAGTCCAAATCAGATCAGCAGTGGGCCTGTTTCTAGAAGAATAGCAGTGGGAGTGTGAACTCATCCTCGGCTCACGTTGGGATAAAAATAAACCGGGTGAAACGTTCTTCTCTCCGTTTGTCTCCATGTTTAGATGGAACAGTAGCCTTGAACTGCTAACTCGGGTTAGCAGCGGGAGCTGAAATCACAGCCACTTTTCCTTATTTCAGTTTGTCCTGACTGACTTCTGTGTCAGTGAGTGTCTTTGTCAAATAACACCAGACACTTATTTTTTTTTCCCCCCTTATCATCTAATCTGAATAACAAGTGTGCCAACGGAATGGAAGCAGGAAAATAAGAAAAAAAATAACCTGATTGTAGGCGGAGGAAAGTGTAGCAAAGGACAGAAGATTATTTCTTTCCATCACACCTTATCACACACAGAGGTCACTCAAAGTGCTTTCCAAATCAAAATGGGAACCGAATAACTTGACACAGCTGCTGAATTGCTTCTGATTTCACCTGTGTGAGATCTCCACGTTTACTTTTGTTTTGTTTTTTCTGTTGTTTCGTATTCAGCTGTAATTAGCAATCAGCTTCCCTGCCCACTGATAGTCCCAGAGCCAAGCTTTTACTGAGGAGTCGGGTGGAGCAGGTCGGAGAGGGGGGTGCCTGTACAGCTCTTGACCAAACCAACCTTATGATTTTAGAAGTAGAGACAAAACTTTATTATTTATCAAAACTGGAAGTCTCCAAGATCACCAGGAAGAGTTCTGAACTCATCTGTGAGGATGGATGACCTTGATCTTAGATCTTCCAGGGCTCTGAGAGCAGCAGCAGCACTGCTTACCTGACACAGTGATGATGTGACGTCTCAGTGCTGTAACTCACCTCTGGACGAACATCAGGCTGTGGGATTGTGATATTTATCATCCACCTTACTCAGACTCTCTCTGGAGCTTCTGTCATTGCTGCTTTAGCTTTAATTTGGTTGAGTCGACGGGCGATGATCAAAATAACCGAATACTATTTATATATTATAAAATAGAAATGGGTTAAAAAGGTTGGTTTTCAGTTATTTTTGTTAAAATGTTTAGCAGGCGTTTTAACTGTTTGTTTGTTTGTTTTTATTGTACTTGCACCTTAACCGTCACCGGGACTCGAGCAACAGGTGTGTTCAGCAGTGGGCGGGTCAACGATCACGGATACTTAAGAACCAGGTGTGTTCGGCTGGGAAGCGGCAAAAAACAAAAGGAGAAAAGGACACCAGCGGCGCGGAGGAAGAACGGACTGCAGGGAGTGTTCAACCCGGACTCTCTCCCAAAAACGGATTATCTGCAGCCGGCTCAAATTTGTCCTGAGGAAGGACGGAGAAACCTAGCAGCTAACCCAGCAGCTAGCGGCCCCACGCTCTGCGGCAGTTAGCCTCCCGCTACCTGTGGGAGCGGAGACCGTGGGACGGGGGGAGCAGCAAACGGCGGGCGAGCGCCCCGCACATCGTCACCCTCCATCGTCAAGCCGGCCAGTTTCCTCGGAGCATCCCTTTTGCCCGTTGACCCCCACCGTGGTGGACCCCGTTGCCTTGGACAAAGGTACTGTTTCTGTTTTCCATTTGCCCAGTGGTGGGCGAAACCGCCACTCACTGCGGCGCCACGCACCCGAGCTACTTCCGGCGGACCGAAGAACCCGTTATTATTTTGTTTTATGCCGGCTTAGTTGGTGTGGGCCCACAAGAGTGTGTGTTTTTTTTTTTAGTTGAGTTTAATTGTATTATAGCGTTTATCCTGATGTGCAAGTTTTTTTTTGTGTGTGTTCGGTTGTAACAAGTCCATAGCCAACATTCATTCCTTGGTTTATCAGTAAATGATTGAGAATTTTATTTGTGAAGTCTGTTGTGCTGTGTGCGTTATTTTGCCTTTACATTGAACCGTGTGCTTGATGTGTTTAAAATAGAGAGCCGGGTTCTGTACCTTCTGATTATTGTATAATTTAAAAGTGAAATAGAATTTAATATTTTTATATAAATATAGTTATTTATTTAATTAAATATTTAAATATAAATTATTTATATAATCAAATATTTAAGTATAAATAAATACTTATGTATATAATTAAATATTTAAAGATAAATAAATAAATACTTACCAAATTATTTATTTAGATATAAATAAGTAAATAGTTAAAACCCATTTTTTTTAAAGGGAGATCCCAAACATAGATGTAAGAACATGGGTATTAAACGAACCCAAAAGCCCTGCCCTCACTGGGTTATCATAGTGAGGGGAGCGCTACATCAGTAATTACCATAGGTCAGTTTGAGGTCTGCGGGTGAGCAGAGGGGTCAGATGGGCTTAAAGTGACACGTAGAGAGTGAAGGACGACAATTCAGCACACAGAAAAAGCTGGAGCTCTTTTTGTCCACAGTCAATTTTTATTTGAAGCTTGAGGCTCCATGAATCCAGATAGGAGGGCAAATATTCAGTTGCAGGCCTTATTTTTCCAACGTGTGTGTGTGTGTGTGTGTGTGTGTGTGTGTGTGTGTGTGTGTGTGTGTGTGTGTGTGTGTGTGTGTGTGTGTGTGTGTGTGTGTGTGTGTGTGTGTGTGTGTGTGTGTGTGTTAATACATACTGTATATGTATACATATTTCCTGCTGGAGAAGCTGTTCCAGAACAGTTGTTTGCTTTGTCAGACGTCCGCTGTGTGTGAGGTCAGAGTGAGACAGTGAGTGTTAAACACACTGATTAAACTCACGCAGCACCAGAGGGCTCGTGACTGTCAGCATCCAGGCAGAGGAGACGTTTCTCTGCTCATTTTTTTTCCAATTGGCTCCTCCTCAGGAGGAATTACTCATTTTGGTGTGTGTGTGTGTGATCCCTTGTAGAAATGTCACAATTACTCACTGTTTTAAAGGTCCCACGTTATACAAAGTCTACTTGACCAGTGTTTTCTAACAGCGATGGCCAATCTGTCAGTGATGTTTCTAAATACACAGTATAACAGTCAAGCACTCACTTGGTTTTGAAAACATAAAAGCAGCTCACATCTCTGCATTAAAATGCAAAGATCAGTCCGAGCTGGTGCTCACTGGAAAACTCCACAATAGACATAATACGCAAACTGTTGGGTGTTATGTCTGCATGTATGTTCTGGTTCTTTGAAGGAACAGTGAAAGAAATGAGGGAAGTCCAGCTTCTCTCTTTGTTCCTTATGTGGTAGTTCCAAAACTTTCAGCATGAAGTGAATCTTTTTGCTGGAGCCTGCAAACACAGGGCTGCAGTTTTTCTCAACAGCACTTGTTTTTTTTGTCCTCCCCCCCCCCCCCCCCGAATGAGCAATGCTGCTTTTCTAGTGTCTTTGTGCTGGTAGTGGACTTTGATTCCATATGGGGCGAAAAAAACAAATAAAAAAAAAAAACAGTTCTGCAAACTGAAGTGCGGTGCAGCGGCCGGCGCTCACTCTTGGGGGCTCGGTGCCGTAATTACAGCACAAAAGGTCAAGACAGGCTGCCTCTGAAAATGCTTATCTGCCAGGATCTGCGGAGGCTGTGCAGGTGAGAGCAGAGAGGCTGACAATCAATCACGGAGGCCTCGTGGGACGAGCTGCCGGCAGCACCTGGCTGCCACATCCCCGACCGTAAAGCTGGAGTTTCACCGCAGCGAGGGAGAGAGTCACTGATTTACACCCTGTCTGCCCTGCTCCTGCCACCAGGAAGGTGTTTCATCAGCAATCAGCCGACGGACAGCGGATACGTGCTGATGGAGAAACATTTTGCGGCTGCTTCTCCACGGGAACGTCCACGTTTACACAGCAGAACTCTTGAAAGCTCACGGGGGGTCTAAGTACAGTGAGCCTCAAAGGAGTGGTTTGAAGAGCTGAGAGCTGCTTCCACTGATTCACCACTCAAGATTCCTGCGCTCTCTCTCAACTCCTTCACTGACTTGTTCCAGTTCATGCCAGCTTGCTACACCTCACTTTTGTGCAGCTGTTGTTGTACCTGCATTTGTTAAGCAGCTCTGGTTGAGCCCAACTCCTCCCTGTGAACAAGCTGATCACTGATGCAGCTTTTCTACTAGCACCTACTCGCTGTTGTGGGGTTTTTCATCTTTCCCATCAGGTGGTTCCTGGTACCAGGGACTAGTCCAGCACCTGCTCATCCCGGGGTTCCGTGCGAGCCGAGTACAGGCCACAATGCCACATCACCAGAGCCCAGGCCACTGATTGGACAAGGAGCGACGACAAGAGATGATTCAAGGCGGCGACTCCTTCACAAAAATCAAATCCATCCATCCATCCATCCTTCTATCTTGCATCTATACCGGTTTCCTCCTGCACTCTGGGTTGCGGGGGTCTGTTGTCCATCCCAACTGTCATTGGGCTAAGTCACCGTACACACAGTTAAAAACCAAATCCTTCAGTTTTTTTAGCAAGTAGACGAGGAAAAAGACAAGCAAACCAATGCTGTGGTCAAACGACAATGTGAAGACGTTTGCGTGCTTGGCGGTGGATAAAAGAAAATGATGATCTCTGAGATGATGGAAGCTCCAGGACGCCACAGGCTGTAAAAATGTCTTGACCGAAGCAGCGAAAACCAAAACGACTTTGCTGTGAGATAACGTTTGACCTCAAGAGACTTTGAGGCCACCTTGCTCTGTGGGTTCCGCCCACGTCGAGGTGGTTCTCTACTGTTCTAGTGGCCCAGCCCGGCCCTGCTGGGCGACGTGCAAATTGGAGAGCTGAGGACTGGTGTTTTTTTTTTCCTGTCAGAACCATCCAGTCTACATTTCAGGGAGCAGAGAGCAGCTCTCTACACAGACCATTTGTTCATTGCCAGTGTCTCACAGTCAGTGAACACGCGCTTAAATCTCTTCTGCTCCACAGCTGCCTTTTTTTCCTTTTTTTTTTTTTTTTTTTTACAGCTGAGAAGCTTCAAACAAGAGCCACTGACCCATAAAACAGACAGTCCTTATTTTTATTGAGTTGTTTTTGTGTTTTTTGCTGCATTGTTTCTAAACAGGCAGATTAAAACTCCCCTCGATCACATGATGATAAATGACCTGCATCACTGCCATGTTTTCCAATGTTTCTGCCTGAGAAGCTCCACGTTGTTTTTTTATCAGTAGTTGTTCCGTCCCGACTATTATAATAATAGGCTGGAAAATTGGCGGGGGGGCAAACAACTAATTTGATTCTTCAGATTGTTGTTTGTTTTGAGGCAAATGTTATTTGCAAACAAATACTAGATTTAATCTGGGTGGCTTCAGTGACGGCAGTAGACAGGCCTGCATTGCATACTGCCTTTTTAGAAACTGTCCCTTTGTGATGTCACTATGGGCAAGGATAACTTTCTCTATGACAACACCCTGTTTGGATTTTTACCACTGCTACTTTTTATCACAATTTTTTTAAATTAATTTTATTTTCAGGGTAACTTAGTCAGCTATTAAATGTTTTGCATGTGTGTATTTATGGATTGTTATTATTCACTTGCTCACCTTATTTCATTGTTGCTTTTAAATCAATACGACACCATTTTGTAGCCAAATTCACAGCAGTTATTACCACCTCATATTTCACTGTGAGTACGAGCGAGTTGCTTGCTAAATACCGACCGCGTGTCCTCAGCGGTTAGCGCACGTGGGCAGCGTGTGACGCGCTAGCAGACAATATGATGCAAAGGTCGGAGTCTTTGTCAGCAGCCGGGGTCACGTCCCCGCAGGGGTGATTTTCCAAACGGACAGAGTGAGCAGCACCTCTGCGAGGGCACGTCGGCGTGACTCAGCGCACCGACGCCACCCTCGCTGCATGTAAATGTGAGTGCCTCCGTCACCCCGGCTGACTCTCTGCTGCGGCCGAGGGTTCGTCCAATCATCGCTCACTGATGGGGTTTTTCAGTCGCTCTTTAAAAAACAACAACACACAAACAAAGAAACCTGCTGATTGAACTCCAGGGCGGCACTGCTGAAGGAGAGAGTTTCAGTTTTACTTTTGGGGAGAACTGCACAGCTTTCTGATTTGGCTCGATTTCAAGGTGCCATAACTTAATTATGTATTTATGAGGTTTTTAACAATGATAATGTTTCTCCAGACTATCAGTAAACTCACTGGCAAGGAGAAACGTCCTCGGTCCACTGTGCCTGCTCAAGCTCTACAGGAGTTCTTTGTTAACGTTGCTGATGTGACCCTTGACTGAGCTCTGGAAAACAGCTTTTTGTGATGTCACAAAGGGCGGTTAGGGTTGTTTTCTTAATGCAAGAAGTCACCCTTGTCTATCAGAAAACTTTGCAGGCATGGTCTTTTCCTTGCACCTCATACTTGCTCATGGATGTGTTTGCACATGCAGTGCAGGAAATGGAACCTCAGTGATACCACTGCTGCTTCTCCTTCTTAGTTTGTGTGTTATAACAACCATCAATCTATGTGTTGGTTTCACCACGGCTGCCACAACAGTGTTTTTGTCACCTTCCAAACATGTGGAAGGTCAAATGTGGCCGCAGTATTTTTGCTGTTTTACTTTTGCAGGAGGTTGTAAACAGAGGGCTAAATCTGTTTCATTTTCACTGTGAGGTTACTCCTCTGGAGTCCTGGTTAAACAAATCTGAAAAACAGGCAGAATACAGCTAATATCACAGCTACAAACATTTCCATCAGGCTTCCCATGTTTCCCAATAGCCTGATGGCAAAGTCAGCGCTGCTCCCCTCTCAGCCTCCCCTCTAATCCGCGTTGTTGCGTTTTTGCGTCCATAATTCGAGCTTGGGAGTTAGACGACGATGCTCCCCGACCTCCCCGCGGACATCCGGCGAGCTATAAATAGAGCGGAGCCGCGGCGCTGCCGCTGACTGTCTGAGCCCATGTGTGCGGAGGGTTAACCGACCTGACTGCTGCACACTGTGATTCACACTGCGCCGGGTTAAGAACCCACATGCAGCGGCGCAGAACTGTCCTCCGGCCTCGTGTGTGTGTGTGTGTGTGTGTGTGTGTGTGTGTGTGTGTGTGTGTGTGTGTGTGTGTGCGAGAGAGAGAGACATTTGCATGTGTCACATTTACATTCCGTCTTTCGTTCAAGACAATTCCTTTGTCGTTAAAAAAAAAAAAAAAAGCCACAAGTTTACCTTTGCAATGACCTATTGACTGCATTGTTTGTCCTAATGTATTTGAGAAAAAAAAATCAATAAAAAAATACTCACACAAAGAGGCTTAACATTTAGATGGGATCACTTTGAGAATAGGATTTTTTTGATTTCTTTTCTTGTCTTGATGAGCCGAGCACCGAAGCTCTCCCAGGAGTGTCGAGTTACCCGAACGTCCGGAACGGTCGCCTGCCTGCCTGCCTGCCTGCCTGCCTGCCCGCCTGCCTGCCTGCCTGCACGCTGCGGCCTCTCGGGAGACAGCGAGATGGAAAGCCGTTGTCTCGCCTCTCTTCTTTCCTTCCTTCCTTTGCAGTTTTTTTCCTCCTTCCCCCCTTTTTTTGGTGATGTATGAATCGGCCATTGCTCGGAACAATCTGAGAGGCGCCGGAGAGCGAAACGGAGCGGGGGCCCACGAGGACGGATGAAAAATGCTCCTGAGATCGGGAAAAAAAAAACTGCTGGTGAGAATACAAAGTGGGGGAGACAACGGAGGAGAGAAAGGGGTGAGGAGTAATAGTAGCACATCGCGCCTCTGCTACCCTGATATCGCTTAGAAGTGTTGCAGCCAATCGTCTGGGCTGAACTGAGGCCTCCGGAACTTCCCGCCTCTTAAAGGTTTTTTTTTCCTTCCCGTTCCAACAGACTGTGTACCAGATTAATACATGACATTCATCAAACTGTCCACTGCAGGCCGCCGCCCCTCTCTAGTCTCTGTGTGTAGCTGGTGGTGTTTTCTAGGGAGTGATGCTGTGTTGTTGTTAGTGTAGCGCTGTGATGATGATGATGATGATGATGATCGGCACTGCGCGCCAAGCACATGCTAGCACAATCGGAGCGACAACCCTGCAGTAGCAAATTATATTCAGCGTCATTTTGGCTTCCCTGCAGTGCATCCGTCCAGTCGTTGATCCATCTTAGGGATTTGGTCGTAAAAAAAAAAGGCAAAAGCCAATATTGCTTCTTTTTTTTTCTTTTTTTTTTTAACCCTGGACTGAGGTTTTTCATGTCACTATTTTTATCTGTTTAATCCAGTGCGTATGTTTGAAAATGTGGGACACAGTATGTATGTACGTGTGTGTGTGTGTGTGTTGGGGTGCTGCTCGATACCGCGTGTTCATCTAATCTGCGAGTAGTTGCATTGTGACGTCACGAACAGGCAGCGCTCTGTGATGTAATCTACTTATTCCCAGCAGCAGCAGCAGGAGGCCTGAGCTCTTTTCCTGACAGCACTCCTTCATCCAGCTTTGTATCAGCAAATGGAAAATGATTTTTTTTTTTTTTCGAATGACTTTGTGTACGTCATTCAGCATTCAGCATTTTTTCAATAATGTCACATAGATTTATGCTCATAGTGTTCATCGCATGAAGACTGCATGACATGTTGCGCCTTAAAACTTCATGCAGGACAAAATGTCAGATGGCAGAGCAGGCCGAGGGAGGGTTGGAGGTTCCGGTTTAACGGCGCAGAACATTTAAAGGTCGCTCTGCAGGCCTTTCTCTCTCTATTCTGCTGTGCTGGGCTTCATTATTGGATCAATTATTATTTATCTGTCTGCGTGAGGTGAAAGGGAAGAAAAATGTTCAATTCAAAAACCAACAGGTTTTGGTTTTTGAAGGTTTTGGCTGGTTGGATGGAGAGAGCTATAGTCAGTTCAAGTCTTCAGGAGGATAGAAAGAGAGAGCGGGTAGAAAAATTGTGTGTGTGTGTGTGTGTGTGTGTGTGTGTGTGTGTGTGTGTGTGTGTCAACAAACGAATCGTTTTACTGCTGCTTAGAGGCGGAGCACCACCCTGCATAATGTTCACCATTATCCAATATTTGCCGCATATGTCACGCACTATAATAACAGATGCAGCAGCCGCCTCATTTTTCCCACTCAACTTTCTCTCTCCCTCTCTGCTGCTGCTGCTGCTGCTACAAATCTAATTTTTTCTCCCCTCTTCCTGCTGCGACCCGAACACTTTGCAACGTTTCTCGAGCCGGTGATGTTCATTTATCTCCCACTGGATTTGCACATAAATGTCAAGGACTGACTCCCTCCCTCTCTTCCCTTTTCCTCCCCACGCCCCCAATCTGGAGGGACGCCACCGGATGATGGAGAGGAGAGGCGGCAGCTGAAGCCCCGCCCCTCAACCCCTCTCCCCTCTCGCTCCGCTCCTTGTTTTATTTGTGTAATGTGTTTTGGCCTTGGTCCAGCGCAGGCAAGTGCAGCGATAATACGATTATGAGTGAGTCTAAACTTCATCACCTGGCTGCCGCAGCGGCGGCGGGAGATAAAATTGATGAGGTGATGTACGGTTTGATATGACACGGGGTGCACCGGGGTGTTGCGAGGGACCCGCGGAGGGAAGGCGCTGTGTGGAAATGTCGCCGGCGAGTGAAGGAAGTGAGGGAGGCGGGAGAGACGAGTCCGAGTTTCCGCCAGCTTTAATTTGCCTTCCCCCCCCCAAAAAAAATAGCACAAATCGATTTCCTGAGTATATAATCCCCAGGAAGCATTTTCTATTCCCACTTGTTGAGCACCTCCCCGTCTCTCTCATATGAGCAGTAATATAAAGTTGGAATTGTCTCGCCGCAGCAGCCGCACTGGGGGGATTAAACCCAATTTACGCGTCCAAATCGAAAACCAATCGGCGTGAAAAGCGTCGAGAAAATTGTCTTTATTAAAGAGGATGCGTCGGCGAAAACAATTGATTTGTGCGACTAATTTGTTTTTAACTACGCCCCCCTCCTCCTCCACCACCACCACCGCTGCGAGACGACATGATGTAAATGTGACTAACACAGGATCGTTAACACAGTGAGTGTCTGTGTTCAGGCCTGAGGACGACATGCAAATAGGCCAGGTGTGAGCCTGCAGGGCTGCGGGCACGTGCACACGTGCGACTCAAACACGCACACACACATATGCGCGACTGGGTATAGCGGTGACTGACTCGTCTCGGCTCGTTAACCCAACACATTCGCTCAGGCCTCTGAACTCTGCATCAACCCCAATCCCGGAGTTGGCGACGGTGTAAATGGAAATTTATGTTATTCACAGAGACCTGAACTACCTCCTGGCAACACGGCCCGGTTAGCCTGCCAGCGCAGCGCTGCCTGCCCCTCACAGAAATGCACAGCTGTTGCCAACTCAAGTCATTTCCACAGGTTCCGCGGTTGTGGGTTTGAATCCCAAGTCCCTGTTCCATGGGTTCTGTCCAGGTGCTCTTGCTTCCTCCCACCATCCAAAGACTGTTAAGGACAGTGATGAGTCATTGCACAACCTTGTTCTCCTAAAACAATCAATCAAAGGTTACAAATGTTGAAAAGCTACCAATATTTGCAATGTGCAGCCGTTCATAACTGAAAACATTGTGGGTATAAGCAGCTTAATGCGTCACTACATGTAAGGGTTTTGTTTTTGTTTCGTTTTCCGGTTCACTAACCATTACATAACAGTACATGCATTACAAATTGTAGAGAATTGGAACCAGAATGGTGTTAGCAGAAAACTTAGCTGATATGATGCTAACCCTTTCCAAGGAAAGATGAATGCAAGTTATCACAATATACCACAACAAAAGATCACTGGAATCAATACACCTAATGTAGACAAAGTACTGCATGGATTAAAAACATAATTCATAAAAAAAAAAATTACAAAATGACAGGATGACATCGGTTTTGTTTTTTTTTTATCAATAATAAAGATTTATATTTATTGATTGCCTTAAGTATAAGCATCCATTTTAATCTAGAGACAGAAGTGATTGATGTTAATTCACATAGACTGTTGGACAGGTTCTTAGAATACATAAATGTATTCTAAGAACTGGATACCTGACTGGCAATATCGCGACGGGGCGATTTTTCCCAGTGGCCACTCGAGGTACTGCAATAAAAGAAATCCCATGGGCTGTGTCTGACGTGTCTGTTAGTGACGTTCTCCAGGATCCTTCTGATTGACTAAAGATGATGTGACTTACAGCAGCCTGATGGAAAGTGACACTACTCCACTTGCTCTATTGACCCGTGGTATGTGCTGGGTGAGCAACTTCATTGAAATGAATGGGCCGCCATCTGGGACTCATCTGGGTCCCCCTAAGTTCCTACTATTGAATCAAAAAAAAAATATTTTTCTTGCATGACTTAAACATCTGACTGAAGAACCCCTTCACGCACGCCACCCACTGCATGCACGTGACCCCCTCATTCCACCCCCTTTCTTGTGCGCACAAACCTCAGGTTGCCCAGCCAGTCACAAACGACGACGTGCCAAAAACAATCGGCCCATCTCAAGCCTCCCACTCGTTTGTTCGGCCGAGCCGAGGGCGCCGTTGAGGAGAAGACGAGCTGACACTCGAATTTGCGTCGGAGCAGTGGCGCTGGCTGGTGGAGCGCCCGGCGCCGCCTCGCACTGTCAGAGCGAGCCGGCGCGAGTGCGGGACGGGTCGGCGCGTCGCGGGATGAACAGCGTTCCGGGTTGGAAAACAAAGAGTGCAGACAAATAGGAGCAGAAAGCTGTGAAGAGAGGAGCGTTTTCAAAGTGGTTTAAAGGACCAGCGCGTAACATTTTGAGGGCATCTGTTGGTAGAAAGTGGAATTTAAAAAGATACAGAAATTAGATTGAAAATACACTAAAATAAATAAAAGTTGTGCTTTCATTTCCTAACAGTAAAAACTTTTATCTATATTTTTAAAAAACAACAACCTGCACATGGTTCCTCTGATTTCACCCCCAACATCACGGCTGGTTTGACAAAGATGTGAGATCAAGTGGGGCATGGGGATTAATGTTCACATCTTTTAGTAATACACCTTCTCACCAATAGTTGGCACTCTACCTCACACACACTGGACCTTTAAATCTGCAGATTTTACCCCTTTTAATCTTCATACTATGACCCTGTTCATTGGACCGTTTAAGGCTTCACTGTTTAAGATTTTTTTTCTTTATAGATTTTTTTTTATTTATTTGTAACTGTTAATTTACGTTTGTTTGTTTTGTTTTTTTTGTTGTTGTTTTTCTTTTTCTTTTTGCGGGTGATGGTGCAGCAGTTGATTAATTTCTCAGTGAACCAGACCTTTGGCCGAGCCGCGGCTCCACCTCAGTGCAGCCAATCTCTCTTGTACATAATCACCCTTCTGGTTTCCAGCACCATATTCTTTTTCATTGGTCATTTATTTTGCGGGGCTTTTCCCTCTTTTCTCGCCCCGCTGCTGCAAAAAAATCAATACGGTCCGAGCTGGGCTGGGCTGAGCTGGGCTGAGCGGTCGGACGGACGGAGAACGGCATTTCTTTTCTTCTTCTTCTTTTTCTTTGTAAACACAAGCTGTTTCATTCTTCGTGACCAGCTACGATGCTTGTTAAAAATAAAAATAAAAAAAGATTCTTGATGTTTTAACCTTTTCTGCTGGGCTTCACTGCTGCAGGCATCGTACACTTCGCACCAAATTGGCAGCGTGTACGGCATACGTAAAGAAACATCATTAGCAGCTGAGAAGATGCACAGCTCCTCTCCTTTACTCACTCACTCACTCCTGTATTTATTCATTTTTTGATCCATGAAGATCTTACAACTAAAGAATAAGAATAAATAAATGGGCCGTTCACTGCTGAAATGTTGCACTTATTTAATTTATTTTTTACGTAATCCAAACAACATCCTTGCGACTTGACATCACAGGACTAATGAGAATCACATCGGGAAGTTTGGCTGTGGGATACTCGCTGAGACATGTTCTCATTAAGCCTGACCCTCCCTGTCAGGAAGGGTGTGTGTGTGTGCGTGTGCAAGTGTGTGTGCATCCAGTGTTCATGCTGAGGAAGAGGAGAAGAACAATAAGGGCATTGAGTCTCAGGCTGATCTAGTCCAGAGAGCTTTGGGGTCTTGATTATTAAAAAGAAATATAGGTTTTTGGGTTTGTTTGTTTAACTAAATTTAAATTTGGATCCCACTGCTGTTTTTGAAAATACAGTTTGCTTTCCCTTTTGTAACAGTTTAGAAATAAAAGACGTTTTTTTTTTTTTGTGCCTTTTGCGTCGCCGCTCTCAGAGAAAAAAAAAAACTGACTGATTCCCTCAGACCTTGCTCAGGATTGAAACCGCTTTTGGTTGACCAACATCAACCACCACCCTCACCCCTCCTCCCCCCTTCCTCACCTCTCCTCCTCTCTTCTCCGAGGGCTGCTTCAGGTAATGGGATGTGATGGGAGAGTCTTCAGCAAGTTGTGGGAGGGACACGGGAGGTCAAGGTTGCCAGAGTCCAGCACCAGGACCTTGATTGCAGCAGACAGGCTATGGGTGGGGGTGTGCCCCTGAACGCTGCCCAGACTGATTGGTTGGCTGGTTGGTCGGAAGCGGCTGAGTGGGATGTTGGAGTCATTCTCTTCGCCGTGTCACCGCGAGGACAGCAGCCCTCGCCAGAAACACAAACCGCAGCGGAGAGGTGAGGTACAGGATGCCGTGACGGACTGGTAAAGAGGTTGAGGCGCGACGATAAAAGAAACATCAGGGAAGTCATTCGTGAAAACAGACTGCACAGCTGCAGCAAGGGCACATTATGAAGGAGAATTTGGGAAAATCACGTAAAAAAAAAAAAAAATCAGACGCAGGCCGGATTTTAGCCTATGCTGTTTGTAGCATACACCTAAACCCCGCCTCTTCCTTCTCAAGAGATGCTGATTGGCCCAGTCACATTTGTGGCTGATAAATAAAAACCTTTCTAAACAGAGCTGCAGGATTTAGAGGTTGAGAGTGTAATATTTGGAGATTGCAACATCTTGCACTTTCCCTCCCCCTCCTGAGTTTGCCTATAAGCTACGGTGGCCTGCACACCCAAACCTGGATACCTCGTCCACCTTCTTCTTCGTTGGTTTATTTGAAAATGCGAGCAGCCACTGTAATTACAAAACGTGCTCTCAGGCGGCCTGGATTGTCGACACTGGCTTCCTTGAAAATATTGCAGTGCAAGATGGCAAATAATTTGAAGCAAGACCCTTGTCTTTGTCTATTCTTGTATATAAATAAGAGTAGGAAAACTAAATGACTTTTATTGTACTGCAATTATACACTTTTATTAATGTATTTATTTGCAGTATGTTAAGTTTTTACCAATGTGAAAATCACAAATCAAGCCAAATATTGCACACTGGACCTTTAAGTTTTACAGTGCATCCCTTATCATTTCGAGGATATCCTCCATTTGTGACACCCTCCTACATCTGTCTCCGTCATTCCTGTCGATCAAACACAAACCATAACGCCGCACAATATGAGGGAAGGATAAACAAACATCCTGACTCAGCGCGACTTCCTGATGGGAGAGCCGTCCTCGCCGCTGCACGTCGGCAATCCGCAGAGAGAGAGTCGCCGAGCGTGAGGTCGTATGTAAATGGCGGCAGTGTATAAGGTCAAGTATCAGTCACGGGGGTGGGGGAGGGGCGGAGGGGGAGAAAGGTGACTCATGGATTTTTAATGTGCGTGAGCGAGCCGTGAAATATTAATTAAAGTGGTCAACCCGGGCGACGCTGGCCCATTATCTGACGATATTATTGTTATAAAACCCATAAAATCCGCATCTAGCTGCCGCATCCCGATACATCTCGACTCTTCCCGCCTCGCCGCTGCACTTCGCGTTTCGTTCCTCCTCGGCTCTCAAGGGCTCTCACTCCGAAACGGAGGCGGCGCCCAGACTAGGCCGGAGGTGCACCTCCGTCATTTCAATAAATCTGGGTGACGGAGACACATTCACGGCCCCTCCATCACGACCCTGACGGATGGCGGAGAGCAGCGGGAGCTCTTTAACTCGCAGTTGGTCTGTTCTGGTGTGTAGAAGCGGAGAGAGAGGGGCGCACGTGACTTTGCTCAGACGAGCGGCGATGACATGCACGCGTGGGGACGGTGGCGCATTATAAATAGAGGCCTCGTTAAGCAAAACAAACACGCGGCAGTCGCAGACAGCTCGGGGTTTGGGGGGGGGCTCCGCTCCGTGAGGGTGCTCCTGGGTGACAGGAAGTGATCTGTGGGCCTCTCCTGCAGGCTGTCGGCGGTGGAGGCGAAGGGTGGGGGGGCGGAGACAAACGCCGCGCTGGCAGGAAGTTTGATGTTCTCCCGGGACCAGAGCCAGACTGGAATCATGAGATGGAAATAAATAACGTCTCGGCCGCAAAAAACACGCAGTAGCAATGTCGCTAATGACCTGCAATTATCCTTTGTTAAATTGCCATTACGAAATGCACTGATGGCATGTTAAAGTAAAAAAAAAAAATGTTTGTTTACAACAACATGTTTGCCACAAAATGCGATTATAACATATTATAAGAACCTGTGATACAGCTGAGAGCACAGCAGCAGCACTGAGCGTTTCCCTGCTGCCAGACTCCTGTGTCTGGTCTGTGGGCAGTAAACAAGCTGAGCCCTCCAAACTGTTTTGCCGTGATGAATCAGCTGACTGTAATGCTGTTAACTTGTAATAATAATCTGCACGCAGCTCATCACTGAGTTTCTGTGTTTGAAAACCCTTTAAAGCAGAGCTGAATTTGAATCTGTTTTTTGTTTTGGCAGAAACATAAAGTTATTATATTGGCCACATCATGTTTAAACAGCAGAGCTATAATAAAATAATAATAGTAATAATGACCATGAAGAGTCATGAGGAACATCAAAGGCAGACAGGCAAAAGTTTCCTTTGCGGAGCTGTTAATTTTTTTTTTTTCAAAGTTGATATTTTAGCTGCATCATCGCTGGGCAACACCCACACCACCCACACTGATGTTTGCCAGACCAACTCCCTCCAACAGTGATTCATTATGACTCAGCGTTAAGAGCTCAGATACGCGGAAAATTGAAGTCCAGACCCCGTTTTTCTCCTACAAGGAGCTTTAAACCTGCGAAATAAACCAGCGGAAATCAATGGGAGTTCTCTCATTAGAGCGATAATCAAGTGTGGCGGCCTGAGCCACATTGATTGGAGGGACTTTGAGTGACAGCCTTCACAGCTCCACTGGGAGGCAGGATGAGTCACGACGGTGCCGGTGGTTGGTGGCACGGCGAAAGACTTCGAAAGACTCGTCTTCACTTGTCACATTCTGTCGCCTGCTGACTTTGACCCGGTGGAACGGAGAGGATCGCACGGCGAGATGGTGATGAGATGATCTCTCACGCATCTCACCTCCACTGCCTGCGTTTGTAGTGCAACAGTCGAATTAATGTGACGTCCAGTTCTGATAAAACTGCAGCTAATGCAGCGTCAGCTAGCATGGTAGCTTCTTGTCTTCCTGGTCGACGTTCAGTCTTTTTTTCTTTTCACACTTCCTGATGTATGACATTCACTGCAGTACGCTTATTGGTGGTAGAAAAACAGCATTTGGAATGCTTTCTGCTGGCTGGGTGTCAAGATGGATGAGAGAAATACAGGCGATGTTTCTAGATGCAAGATTAGCTGTTAGCCCTGTTAGCCTTCCAATGGCCCTGTGTTTTGGCCATGCTTAGCAAAAAGTCTTTGCAAATACATTCAGGATTCAAGCTGATGTTTGTAGCCTGATCTTCGTAAGGTGAAAATGCCATCCGATGCCATCACACTAACAGCTAATAGCTAATTGCTAATTGACATCCTCTCTCTTTATGACTTGTGAAAGACTCTGGTGCTCAGAAAATGAACACTGATTTACAATGCTTCTACTGGAGGTCTGCAAGATGGACCAGCCTGACTTCAGAGTTGGAACCTGAGGTGAAAGTTGCAGAGATGGAACAGCATTTTAAAACTCTGTTCATCCTCGGTTCAGATTAGGACCATGTTAAGATTATCTGGAGTCTATTCAATCGCACTGGCTGTGTCACATCAACCTCTCTCCCTCTTCCTCCAACCGGCCGCCACCGCCCACGCCGTGACTCCGAGAAAGTTCCCTCCAGCGGCCTCCCACCTCTGGCAGCACTTTTCCTTCGCGCAAGTTCACAAACACACACACACACACACACATACACACACACACACACAAGTCTGCCCGTCACCTGCGCACTCCGTGCTTTCATCAAACTAAATAGAACTCCCCTGCAGTGAGGTGGGAAAAAAATATATGAGAAAGCAAAACCAGCGAACACGGCTCCTGCGTGTGAATCCACAAGGCCAAGAGCAGCAGACAAGAAAGTCAAGGCAGAGCAGTGACTCAGGTTGGGTGAAGGCGTCACCAACCCACTTTACCTAAATACCCCCCCTCCACCCAACCCCCCACCTCCACACACACAGACACACACCACACCCTCTGCCTGCCACCCTCCCATCCCAAAGCAAAGCCTGATTGCAGTCTGCTATTGATTTCTCATCCTGGGAGAGTGACTTACTACCTGCGTGGGCTGCTGTTATTGCTGAGTGAGGGTGTAAAGTTTTGCTCTGGAACGGTGCCTTTTTGTATCGAGCAGCTCGCTACAATTTACAGTAGCTGGCAGGCAGGTTTGTTTAGCGGCGGGGGTGGGGGAGCAGGGGGGCACCCTCGGTTTGTTTACCTCCATCTGGCAAGCGGAAGGGTGTTGATATATTCCGTAAAAAGTTTTGCGAAGGAAGAGCTTGATTTAAAGGCATTCCTGTCTGGGTTTTTTTTTTTTGGAGGGGGGGGGGGCATCGTCACTTTCCTTTGACAAATTAAACCCTCTTCTGACCACTTTTGTTGCCAGTTTAGCTCCAGGCTTCCTACCGGTGCAGGCGAGGATAGCCGCAAGTCACCAACCTCTGGCTGGACGTTAATCTGGGCGACGTTCAGAAAAACTCCAAGCAATAGAATCCAGAATTCCTGCCATCTTCCTTTCCATTGTCTTCATCAGTCTTTTTTTTTTAGTGGTTCCTGCTGCCCTGTGACCTCCAGCCTCTCTAGCAAAGGCTAGTCGGTCATGAACTCATGGAGGACATTGTTTCCTATTGGAGGTTGTCACGTTGGACGAGCCAGATTTCCAAGTCGACGTCTGAGGGACCCGGTCGCAGCCAACGTTATCGGCATGAAATGAAGCTGGAGCACCACTTTCCTACGTGAAATAATTACACTGGCGCCACATAATGGGGGATCTGTGTCCGCCAGTGGCTTTGTGTCTCCCATCAGCGACTGTAATCCCCTCGTTCCCCCCCGAGAGCCCAGCGGTGGCTCTCAGCGGTGCCTGTCTGGGTGTTCCTGCTAGAAAGGTTTCACCGCGTTCTGCTCCCCCGAGGTTGCAGCCAGGTGCAGGGTTGTGACGCTTACCCTCAGAGCAAGGAGGGGTGAGGGGTGGAAGGTGGTGATTTAGATCAGATTTAGACCCCCTTACCAAAGAGGAGAAGAGAGCCGACAGGCCTGCAGCAATTAACGGCAGCTCAAAGAAAAATAAAATATGATAATGATAAAAATAAAGACGGAAAAACAAGAAACGCAAGTCACTCCTCCCTGCAGCCATCCGGCTGTATAACTGCACTCAAACAAGACAAAACATTTTGTCAACCACTTACATTTCATAAAGGTGCAATAAAAAAATTATTTGTCAATATTATATTGCTAATTTCTGTCCTTTCTTACTCAATAAATATTTACTTTATTTATTTTGAATTATTTCAAAATAATATACATTTTTCTTCTCTTTGCACTATGTTGTTGCTGTTGTTGTTGATGCAACTCTCCCCAATGCGGGATTAATCAAGGCATTCTATTCTATTCCAAACAGACAGCCATCTAAATATTTTTGGGGGCGAGGAGCAGCGACAGACAGGAAGTGCAGCAGGTGCAGCAGTGGGCCTGTCTGTCTGCCGATTGGCCGAGGGTGGCGGTCCGGGGGCTCGGCAGAGGTGGCAGCTGCGTAACGGGACGTGAGGGAAATCAGTGTCAGACAGCGGGGTGTCACCCCGGAGGACGGCCGGTCGGATCAGCAGCACGAAGCCCCGCCAGGTCATTAAGGACCCGGCACTGCAGCGTGGGTGGCCGCTGACACGAGGGGCTGTGGACGCCTGGCTCGCAGCCCCTCACACACACACACACACACAGGCGTGCGCGTCAGCATTTCAGTCAGAGTGACACAAAGAGTGACGTCTGTCCTGCGGAGAGCTCGTCCACGTCCGTTCTCCTCAGTGTTGTCGCGCCCCGTTGTTTTTATGATTGGGCCGATGGTTATTTTTGGTTCTGATGAGGGAGTCAAGGCGCAGAGTCCTGCCTGAGCCTCGTCTTCTCTCCACCAGCTTGAGTGGGGCTTAGCAGCACAGTATTTGAAAATCTCTAAAGAGTCCTGCTTGAATTCTAGTTGTAGCTATTCTTGCTCAAAGGGAAAAAAAACAAAAAATAAAACTGGATGTCCACGTTTCGTCTTTGGGCTGCACTTTTCTGAGCAGAAACGTCCAAACCTGGAGGCAGGTGAGGTTTTTGTTTTGCTCTAACAATCTCCCACTGGATCATACAGTGGTGTTTTGGGTTGGATAGCGGATAAATGACTGTCAGGAATTATTCCTGTCCATGAAAAGTGGTTAAAGATCGGCTGCTTAAGAAAAAACTGCCACTGCCTAGTGGTTAGAAAGAGGACTGCAACAAAGTACGCCAATTCCTGTTTTCTGATGCGCTACTTGGGTTAGGGTTGGGGTTAGGGTTAAGGATGGGTGTAGGGTTAGGGTTAAGGATGGGTGTAGGGTTAGGGTCTGAATCATGAAAGCATCAGGATCATGAAATCCTGATCTTTCCGCCCAATCTGGCCGCCTCCTGACTGTCCCACCTGCTGTTTTTGTAAATATAAATGCTGATCATTGGCAAACAAAAGCACAACCACGCATTTAATTCTCCTTTAAAGGAAGAGACACAAGCCGGTGTCTTCTCGATTCCATCTCGCGGCGTCGAATCCCATCTCGTGTTCCACTCTGGGCCTTTAAGAACGTGCCATTCTAACAATAAACCTCCGCCGCTGACCTTTCCGCGGTCTTCTTCTGTGGTGCGTAACAAGCCACTTCTCATCGCAGCGAGTGTTGCTTCTTCCCACAAGTGTTTCAGCCACTGCAGCATAGGAGGCATAAGCATCAGTGTCACAATAAAACTGAATGCATTTATCGACTATACAGTATATACCAAGATATTCTTTTATGTTTTCTTGTATTTTGTTTTAATAAATTAAATATAGAAGTTAAAAACACCGTCCTGATGTCACCACATTCTGAGGAGGAAAAACAACATTTTGAACATCTTGTTCCTGCATTTTAGCTCTGCAGCCAATGGGCTGATGTTATGTCTTTAATTGTCTGTTTACTGGTCCGCGGTGATAATTAGACTGCAGGTATAATTTGTCTCTGTAGGATTCCGTCAAATTATCCTTCACTGAAATAGAACATTTTTTAATATTGGGGAGAAGTAGTTCACAGCTCAGCCACTCAGCGCTGCTCGCTGATGGAGCCCCACCAGGGTTGTTCTTTCTGCAGGTTATGGAATGTTTCTCTTCCTGCCAGCACACTGTCACAATAAACACACAAGGGCGCAGAGGAAAAGCGAAATAAATTCTCGACGCCGATGTTGACACATCAAAGTCTGTTTACTGGTCTTGAGGGCACTGCTGCAGCGTGTATGTCACCTCACTCTGGCTTAACTTTGATTTTTATTACAGTCAGAAAAATCCTTTACCACAGCTGAAAATTTTTGTGTACAGAATCTTGGTATATACTGTTAAATAAAAGCACCGGGAAGTCATGGATTGACATTTTGGGGATGACTTGTAAAAGAAGCAGCTACTTTTTTTTTTAAATTTCACTTCACTGTTTCGCAGCCTTCCCCATAAATGATGTACTCTTTGGTTTTTCTTTTGGCAGATCAGTTAGTACATTTGGCTGGTTTATGTTTAGAACTGCTTGTTTGATCCTCTGAATTTGGCTTTACAAAAACATTTATTTCTAAATGCAAGAATGCAGAGCTGAAATTGTTAATCTACTCAAATTACTAAAAAAAAATAAATTGTTGAAAATGAAATGTCCCTGAAACAAATTTTTGTTTCTTACAAAAAATATTAATATTAATATTTAAATATTAATATTAGTTTCGTATCAAATCGAATACAAGACAAGAAAATGGATAGATTAATCAAGTACAACAGTGATGGATTGCTGCAGCTCTACTATAATGCATATAAATATAAAAACCCATATTAGTCCCAGCGTCTATTTCGTCTTTATTTTCGTCTTGGCGTCGCTGCGAAAGGTCTCAGTGTCGGGCGAAGCCTGCTAGAACTAGCGGGACGCAGCGGCAGCGAGAGGCTTGCGGTCCGAGCAGCCTCGGCTCCTCTTTCAGTATGCTGCTTCTGCAGGAGCGCCGCGTCCCCACGGAGGAGGTGTCAAATAGCCTCTGCAGCAGTTACTAGCCAGCCCCGCATTGCTACGGGATACCTCCTGGGTGGAAACGCACGTGCACACGCGGGAAGGGAGCCCGGCGTGCTGTCGATGCAACGACAGGGGTGTTGTTGTTGTTGTTGTTGTTGTTGTTGTTGTTGTTGTTTGTGTGCACGCTGGTGCATTTCGACTCCGTCACACGTCTTAGTGCTGCGCTTTCATGTGGAACGTCCGTCGGCTGAACGGCTGAAATCTTCCTCGCGGGGACGATAAGCCATCTCCGCTCCTTTCACGTGCTTCTCTGGGAAATATGCTCTCAGTTTATGGACTTCGCTTCCCCTTCCCGTCCCCCTCCCCCGCGAGGGCGTTACCGAGACGTCATCAGAGTATATCAACTCCTGGCAGACTGGCATTGGCCCTGATGTTGGAGCGAGACAATAGCAGAGCCTCTTACGTCTCCTCTGTAGGGAAAACAGCCATGAAAGGTTGAGAAAAGTCACCTCTTGGACGGCTCCCTCAGCCCCTTAATCACGTTAAGATGATTACGTAAAGGGAATTTTTCCATCAAAGTGGGCTCAGCCGGGGCGCAAGAGTAATTTAGGCTTCTTTTAGCTCAGAAACCCGTTTGGAGATTCTTTTCATGGGTGTAGAGAAAAAACAAAAAAAGAAAGATAAGCCTGGCTTATCCGTGGAAACAAAGGATGCTTGAAAGGCTAAAACAGGAAGTTGAACAGTGGAAATTCTAACAAAATATCTGGAGATTTTTTTTTTCTGAAGTGCTTGAAGTCCACTTTACGGATCTTTGAGGCTACTGTTTTTAAAAAAAAATGTCCCCATGCAATACTGTTTGTTTGGCTAAAAAAAAATAAAAAAATTGCATCCAAGCTAACCGTAATGAGACAGCACACGCTTATCAAAGGAGGCTGCCGTTGCCTTTCACGCAATGGTGTTTGAATCTACTGCGACGGTGCAGTGACAACATGTTTTCAATAGAGCCTCTGTTCCACTAAAATTAGCGGGATGTCACCATGGTTTTGGACGCGGGACGTCGTGGAAGCGATCGGCATTGAGTCCCGTCTCCACGCACCAAACCCAGAGGCCACCAAATGCAGATTAGTTGCGGGACAACACCACGTTTTTTGCCCAGTGGAATTGGGGCTTAGTTGTGCCCCTGCGTATAATATACATACAGTATGCGTTTTATACCATGTAGGTCAAGCCAGTGAGGATTCGATGATGCACGTATCTGATCTTAAGTCCATTTTTGTTTGGCTGGATGTCCGATCTGCAGTGAGAGCTGGTGGAGGTTTGCCCTGGACATGAGAGGGGAGCTGTATGGGATGGGAACCTGTACTTTGCTCAACTGTGCAGTGCATTGGACAGTAAGGAAAAGAGGCGGGGCTTGAACTGAGGTTAGGGTGAGGCATGTTGTGGTTGAGGTCAGTATTCTGGTCAGGCTTCACCGAGAACCGTAAATGAAGGCAATAAAAAACGGAATAAATGTTTTATAAGTTTGTGTGTGTGTGTGTGTGTGTGTGTGTGTGTGTGTGTGTGTGTGTGTGTGTCAGGCAGCCTCCCCCTCTTCCCCGGCCCCGGTGAGAGTCAGCAGGTCGTCCACACGGTTCCTCTGATGCCGTCAGCCTCCCCCGCAGGGTGACACTGCACGACTCTGTCCGCAGGGTGCTGATTGTTGTGGCATCCTCTGTGCCTCGGCCCTCCTCCCCCTTAGACCCCCCTCTTCCTCACCCTTCCTCCTACTCCTCCTCACCCCCGTCTCTCCCCTCGACTCCCCCGCCGCGTTGACAGTTTGATTTCAGCGTCTCCGCTCTTTGCCGGAGGCCTGTCAGCGGGACGTCGTCCTATTTTATACGTAGGATGAAAACATCGAGTGCCTGCAGCCCGGCTGCACAACAGCAACAGCGGGAAAAATTTTCTGTGAAAACTTCAGCTGAGTTGATTTAACGTGATAAATAAAAAAGAGAGAGGTTTATTGGCAAGTGCGTTGAAATGTTGCTCTCGTGATGTCAAACGTTTTTTAACCTGGATCACAGAGCGACCCTTGCATTTTATTTTGTGCAAAAGTTTGGCATGAGCTCTGCGTATTGGCTGTGCATAAAGATGGGCGGAGTCATTGTGGCGTCAGTCATTGGCTTTCTAATACCTGTACTGACTTGTGATTTCCGGTCTTGAGAACCAAAATATTCAATATTTGGATGTGTGGGTGGTACCAGAGGTGAAGAATGACTGGAGGGCAGATTCTTTCTGCAACCAACTTTGGCGGCCCCTGCTGGCCAAACTATGGAACGCAGGTTTTTGGCACTTCTGCCGTGGCCTTTCTTTTTTAAAACCGGTAGCCCTGCCCATGTTTTCATATAGTCAATAATGCTGCATGCGTTCTTTTCTGTTTTTGCTGCATTTCTGTGGCATCATTGCAGCGCCACTTGCAGGCCTGGAGTCTATACTACAGCGGTTTCAGCGGTTTTGTGTGGGACAAACACATTTCTCAATATGATGCCACGTCATGGGAAAACTTTAGAACGAGAAAAAAAAATTACATTGTTTTTGCCCCCATGCGGACGAGACATTGTAAAACAGATTATAGTCAGAATCTTTGATCGTATATTGATCTACTAGGCCTGGGTAGAGAACTGTTGCAGGAAAGCAACGTCACAAATTAGATCATACTGTATCACCAGACGAGATGATGAGATTTACTTCTTCAGTGAGAAGTTCTGCTACTTATTTGTAGTAAGTACAGTGTTGTAGTGTGTATTTACAGTAAAATATCATTTCAAATACAATTTTGCCTGATCACTCCTGCTGTTGCCACTAACCCCCCCTTCCCCCACCCATGCCCAGTGTTTCCTCCCACCTCCCCAGCCTGATTGATATAAACTGCTTTGCTTTTGAATCTTTAATTCTCATTTAACCAAAGTGTTCAAAGGGTCTGGATAATGGCTAGAATGCTTAAAATTGCAATCAATTATCCCTGCAGCCCTCTCATTAGAGATTCTGGCCACAGTTTGGGGGCTGCCACTGCTGCTGTCCCCCGACAGGACGCTGCCCGGCTGGGCCGAGCCTGGCCAGCCTCCACTAACAAGGAAATAAAGTGCAGAGTCATAGTGAGGAAATGTTTTTTTCTGAAATTTCTTTGAATATATTTTGTTTGAACGGATTTAATATATCAGTAGCAAGGCTAATTTAAGTAACTAGCCCAACTCAAGTCTGCCACCTCATAGTGAACCCACACAGTTTGATTGACTATATATAGATAGATAAATAGATAGATGGATAGATGGATAAATGACTGTGAGACACAGGGTCCTTAAAGTTGACCAATGATCCGTTGACGGCACAGCGATTCTGAACGGCATTGAGCTGCCAGATTAATTGGGTACATCAGCTGGAGGCCATTTGTGTTGCTTACTAGACTCGCCCCCTACCCCCTACCCTGCTTCCCTTCCCCCAACTTGTGGGTGAGGCCAGAAGCTTCACGAAGCGATTCATCAAGATGGGCTCGGGGAAAAAAAAATTGTTTACCTTGAATTGGCTCCGGGGGGTTGAGGAGGCTCGGAAGGGAAGGCAGCATCAGAGCTGCCGCTTTGTTTTGTAAGGTTAAGGAAACACTTGCAGTGAGACTTCCTCTCTCACACCCGCACACACACACACACACACTGCATTTGCCAAGCCAATCATCAGGAACCCCCAGGGGAGCAAACAAGGGAGGGGACAAACCCACATCCAATCTGCTTATTGATTTGATGACTGGTGAGGGGACAGAGGGAAGTGTGTCTTGGGTTGTCGTGTGCATGCGCGTGTGTATCCTTAAACTCAGCTCCATGTCAGAGCCATGCCACGCCCTTCTACAGCCAGTTTGGCCTGTCGGAGCTTAAAGGTTGTCCACCATGGACTTAAAATTAAGGTCACTGTTGGTTTGAAGAGCACAGTAATCATAAACTACATCCCCCACAATGCACCCCACCCTCCACACCCCTACCACCTGGCCTAGCCTGGCCTGGCCTGGCCTGGCCTGGCCCGACTCCACGGAATGATCAGCTGACTGAGTCCGACCTGGTCGTAAAAAATAAACGACTCGCTCAGTTGCTCTGAGATTGGGCGGAGCTCGTGAGCACTTATGGATTTCCACACACACCCTCGGAGAGCGATTCAGCTACTCAGGTGACTCAAATACCAGATTCCACAAGCGGTGAAGTGTCACGTGGCTGCGGCTGGAGCGCCTCGCCCCGCGGGGACGGCTGCGTCCACCAGGTGAAGCGATGCGACTCAAACTAAAGGTGAATATCAGGGCCGAAAATGAAAACAAAACACCGCCACAAGGGCCTCATTTACAAAAAAACCCTGACGCTGTGTCACACACACACACACACACACATACACACACACACACACACACACACACACACACACACACACACACACACGCACTAAGGGAGTCGCTGCACAGATGCGAGCGGACAGCTGCTTCCCTGAACCTGAGGGATCGGTGTCGTGAGCCGCCGCGTGTTCCTTTTTACGGCCTCCTGTCGGTCGCCGTTACCGTCAGAAAGAGTCGCTTGATGCATTTTAAAGCTCCACAACTTTTTTTTTCTTTTACCCACAAGTCTTGCGTGTGTGTGTGCGTGTGTGTGCGCGTGTGTGTGTGTGGTGTGTGTGTGACCGACGACGACTGACAGGATATGATTAGGAGCCGCTTCGCCTGAAGTCCAGACATCTGCACCACTGGAGTAAAAACCTGCCTATAAATTTTTCCTCGTTACAGTGCTGCGGCGTCTCTGGGTGTTAAAAAAAAAAAAAAAAAAGTGCTCTGGGGTGGATGGATGCAGAGGCAGAATGCGATCAATCTTAAGCCCCTCCCCCACCGCCACCACCACCGCCACCACCTGAACAAGACAGCAGTTTATGTACGCAGGAAGGGGAGCAAATGGGTTCCTTTTTTTTTTTTTTTTTTACTGGAGTGCAGCTGGTGTGATAAATCTGCCACCCCGGTGGCCGTTTTAAGAGCAGCTTGGCCTGTATTTTTTTTTCTTTTTTTTATTTCGCAGACCCTCCGGACTTGGATCAGGAACCGCCCCAGCAGGTGGCTCTGCTGCTGCTCTGAATATTTCTGCTCCTTTGCTGTACAGTAAACCCTGTGACCAGCTAGTCTGTATGTGGCATTCCGTCTTTCCACTCACGGTGAAACGCGTAAGAATTTTTCTCAGATTTCCGCCGCAGTTCCGCCGGAGACCCGTGTTGTCTCTCTATCATTGCGTGTTTTTCCCTCTCCTCCACACCCGCCTCCTGATACTTGCATTGATTCATGCTTGACATTTTTCAAGGTTTAAGGCCTCGGACGCGCCGCTCCCTGCCCTGTCTCGCGGCGCCCTCGGCGTGCCGTTCCGTCGGCGTCATGTGATCTTGACATCTGACCAGCTGAAGGTTGCGCCTCGGCTCCCTGGAATGCCGCTCGCTCAAATTGCTTCCTGGTTTGTTGAGACGCGGGGCGCAGACGGCTCAATTAGGCGCCGGCGCACGTACGTCGTTTTTCTTCCTTTCTTTCTGTCTTTGCTGATGGCTGACAGGGATGAAACGAGTGGTGTAGGGGGAAAAAACACAGAAACACAAAGGAAGATGAGAAGTAATCGACAAAAGCTCGGCAGCGAGCTGAACGGGCGGCTCTTTTTATTTCTTTTTTTTCCATCTCCGTCTGCGAAACGCCAGGGGAGACCACAACAAAACCCCTTCCTCAGTTGCCTTGGCTGCAATCTAATGAGTCACTGCAAACAAAACCTGTTGCCTGGAAAAGGAAAAGGTTGAGCTAGCAAGGCAGCGTTAGCGGCAGTCAGAGAGGAGGTCCAGCCGTTAGCTGGCTTACTGGAAAAGAATCCCTGACACGCGAAATGGAACAAAACTATTGAAGTTTGGCTCCCCTGTACGTCCACAAGACAAACTGCCTTTTAGCTCCAGCAGCAGAAAGTGGTGTTTTCCAAATCAAGCTGATGCCAGAATGGAAGAATATTCAGCGCAGTTGGTACGTTGGCAGTATGTCTGAGGATATATGGTACCATTAGCCCGGCGTTAAATCTTAAAGATGACACGCTGCTCTCCAACAGCTGCCCGATGACCCATCCCGTATTTGATGACGTCGGCGTTTCTCCTCCTCCGCTTTGAAGCCGGCGTGTATTTCTAATCAGGCCGGACGACCGTCGTGATGTATGTCTCTTGAAATGTTGCAGTGCATTGCCCCATTGGCCTCCCCTCAGCCTCGCCCCCCCCCCACAATCCCCCACACCCACCCACCCCCCGCCTCCAGCCACTGTCACCCGTCAGGGTAGCGGCGGCTTTAATCGATGCCGAGCCAAATGGCTCCTGGTAAGGGGGAGGGGGGAAAAAAAGAAGGCGAGCGATAAGAAGAAGAAGAAGGAGGCCGTTTAGCCTCAGCGCTGTCGACGCTGCCGCTCAGACGAGGCGATAAAATCTCCCCCGCTGAAAGATAAGAGGCGGCGGAGGAGAGTTAGCCCAGATGAGGAGGAGACAGCTGACATAACGGCGGAGCCGGGGCAGCCCACCAGACACCACACACTCACCCGCTCACTCACCCACTCACTCAGTCACTCACTCACGCTGTTGTTTAATGCTTCACGGTGCAGCAGTGCCTCAGAGTGTTTGTGATAGTGTGTGCGTATGTTTGAGCGGCAGAGAGCCAAGTGAAAGCCCTGGTACGTGCAGCAAACTTCCATTAAAGTATTGCTTTTAGGATTTTGACTTTACCGCATGGTGGCAGTAACCAATATAAATGACGCATCTTTAAGGTTTTGTTGATTCTAACCCCCCCCTCCCTTTGGACAGAAGTGGTGGTTACCACAGTTTGATCAAAAACTCGATTCTGTTTGGTGAGCGACTTGACCATGTCGACCTATGTTGGTCGAAAGAATCGAGCTTCCCATCACCAACTAACGGTAAAAAAAAGCCATTAAACAGACATACAATGCAATATTTCTGCTTCTGGTTGTATTTATTGTGATGTTCTCTCAGTGTTTCTGTTCATATTTCTTGGTAGCGCTTGTCCATCACTGCCAGTTTCCACGCCTCTTCTATTGGAACATAGAAATGATTTTATCTCAGGTTTGTGAAGCTGCTTTTTCATGGCTGATTTCCAGGTTTCTTTGCGTGGAACCGTGTCGGCACCAGTCAGGCGAGGGCAGGAGGCCTGATTAGTTCAAAGCTGTTAACCTCCCAGTCACGTTCACATGAGAGTCTGTTGACACATCACCAATTACTCATTCATACCTACATGCTTCAAGGTAAAGGCCCAATTAAATTGCCGGAGGTAGAAATAAATTGGACAACGTCATTTGCAGAAGCAATAAACTAACTTTTTTTTTTTTTGTTCCGCATCCAATTATAAGATGAGCATCAGAGAGAATTTTTTTTCCCCTTCCTCTGTAAAAGTGGCGGCACTGACGCCGATGTTGCCGCGGGAAAGAAAGGCCGACGTGAAGCGAAGTGCGGATTCTGCCGTGACGTGAGCGGCTGACGAACAGGGGAGAGACGAAGCGGAGACGAGACTCGCTCTCGCTGGGAGAGTGTGAGGACGGAGCATCTGCTCCTGCCCACCGGGCCTCTCAGCTAGTGCAAGTAAACACACGCACACACATGCACACACACACACACACAGACACAGCACACATTGAGAGCCAAACTGCAGCTGATTCTAATGAGGCCGAGCCCTGCTGGGCAGCAGAGCGGCTGCTCCAGCCGCTCTCCGGCTCTCTGATTCTTGTCCCAGAGCTCCTCGCACGTCATGCGCCGCTTCACACCACAAGCGCGCTGCTTTGCATGCACTGATGTTTCCCTTCAAGCGCTGGCTCGTCAACGTCCGCGGACTCGACCAGACCGGACAACAATAGAATGGAACTGGCCCGAGCACAAACGGCGTGAGACAACTCCCCGCGACGGCTGCTTTTCCCTTCAACTGGGTTGCTCGCTCCGCACAGTTCTGCACACTTTAGTGTGGTTATGATTCTCTGTTGTCTTTCTAATGGTCTCAAAACAGTTAGTCTTGACCTCTGACCCCTGACATCAAAGAAGCCCTTTTTTATTTTCCTCTGCCACCCTCTGGATATTTTCTTTTTCTGGGACCATTCTTCCCTGGAGCTCTGTAGTGGTTGTGATGTTAAAAATCCCAGTAAATCAGCAGCGGTTTGTAAAACCAGACCAGCAAGTAACCACCTTCACCCCCCTTCACCCCCCTTCACCACCTTCACCACCCTTACCACCTTCACCACCCTCACCACCCTCACCACCTTCACCACCCTCACCACCTTCACCCCCCTCACCACCCTCACCACCTTCACCCCCCTTCACCCCCCTTCACCACCTTCACCACCCTCACCACCTTCACCCCCCTCACCACCCTCACCACCTTCACCACCTTCACCACCCTCACCACCCTCACCACCTTCACCACCTTCACCACCTTCACCACCCTCACCACCTTCACCCCCCTCACCACCCTCACCACCTTCACCCCCCTCACCCCCCTCACCACCCTCACCACCTTCACCCCCCTCACCACCCTCACCACCTTCACCCCCCTTCACCCCCCTTCACCACCTTCACCACCCTCACCACCTTCACCCCCCTCACCACCCTCACCACCTTCACCCCCCTCACCACCCTCACCACCCTCACCACCTTCACCACCTTCACCACCCTCACCACCCTCACCACCTTCACCACCTTCACCACCCTCACCACCTTCACCACTTCCACCACCCTCACCACCTTCACCACCTTCACCACCTTCACCACCCTCACCACCTTCACCACCTTCACCCCCCTCACCACCCTCACCACCTTCACCACCTTCACCACCTTCACCACCCTCACCACCTTCACCACCTTCACCACCCTCACCACCTTCACCACCTTCACTACCTTCACCACCTTCACCACCCTTACCACCTTCACCACCTTCACTACCTTCACCACCTTCACCACCCTCACCACCTTCACCACCCTCACCACCCTCACCACCTTCACCCCCCTCACCACCCTCACCACCTTCACCACCTTCACCACCCTCACCACCTTCACCACCCTCACCACCCTCACCACCTTCACCCCCCTTACCACCTTCACCACCTTCACCACCTTCACCACCTTCACTACCTTCACCACCCTCACCACCTTCACCACCCTCACCACCCTCACCACCTTCACCACCTTCACCACCCTCACCACCTTCACCCCCCTCACCACCTTCCCTACCTTCACCACCCTCACCACCTTCACCACCTTCACTACCCTCACCACCTTCACCCCTCTCACCACCTTCACCACCTTCACCACCTTCACCACCCTCACCACCTTCACTACCTTCACCACCTTCACCACCCTCACCACCTTCACCACCTTCACCACCCTCACCACCTTCACCACCTTCACCACCCTCACCACCTTCACTACCTTCACCACCTTCACTACCTTCACCACCTTCACGACTTCCACCACCCTCACCACCCTCACCACCTTCACCACCCTCACCACCTTCACCACCCTCACCACCTTCACCACCTTCACCACCCTCACCACCTTCCCTACCTTCACCACCCTCACCACCCTCACCACCTTCACCACCTTCACTACCTTCACTACCTTCACTACCTTCACCACTTCCACCACCCTCACCACCCTCACCACCTTCACCACCCTCACCACCTTCACTACCTTCACCACCTTCACCACTTCCACCACCCTCACCACCCTCACCACCTTCACTACCCTCACCACCTTCACCACCTTCACCACCCTCACCACCTTCACCACCTTCACCCCCCTCACCACCTTCACCACCTTCACCCCCCTCACCACCTTCACCACCTTCACCACCTTCACCCCCCTCACCACCTTCACCACCTTCACCCCTCTCACCACCTTCACCACCTTCACCACCCTCACCACCCTCACCACCTTCACCACCTTCACCCCCCTCACCACCTTCCCTACCTTCACCACCTTCACCACTTCCACCACCCTCACCACCCTCACCACCTTCACCACCCTCACCACCTTCACTACCTTCACCACCTTCCCTACCTTCACCACCCTCACCACCTTCACCACCTTCACCACCTTCACCACCCTCACCACCTTCCCTACCTTCACCACCCTCACCACCCTCACCACCTTCACCACCCTCACCACCTTCACTACCTTCACCACATTCACTACCTTCACCACCTTCACCACTTCCACCACCCTCACCACCCTCACCACCTTCACTACCCTCACCACCTTCACCCCCCTCACCACCTTCACCACGTCCACCACCCTCACCACCCTCACCACCTTCACCACCTTCACTACCCTCACCACCTTCACCACTTCCACCACCCTCACCACCTTCACCACTTCCACCACCCTCACCACCCTCACCACCTTCACCACCCTCACCACCTTCACCACCCTCACTACCCTCACTACCTTCACCACTTCCACCACCCTCACCACATTCACAGTGGCTTCAATCCCTTTTCTTACCCACTCTGATTCCACTTATGTACTTCAGCAAGTCGTCTGCTTGTCTGCACGCACTGAGTTGCTGCCGTGCAACTTGGCTATTTGAGTTAGCGAGCCATTGAGCATTGCACCTACTGAAGTGGCCGGCGGGTGTATCACATCTCCAAGAGACAATCCGACAGATAAGTGCGTCCTCGCAGGATTTACGCCTCCTCCTTCTCGTTTCACGTGGCGCTAAACAGTCCGTTGATGAGAGCGCCGATTAACCGATAACTGTGTTTGTGTTTATACCCGTGCAGTCAGACCCGTCCTCCCTCCTCTTCCTCCCCCGAGCACCTTTCTTTATCAGATCGCCAACAAGAAATTCTTTATATCTCGGCGCCGACTAGACTCTGTTCGCTCTGCTGAGGATGTGACTCCAGTGCAAAGACGCGTCTCAGCTCGACTCTGGACGAGTTTTTGGCCACGAGGACAGAACGTCTCTTTTGGGTTGAGACGCTCATAAAACCGGCTGACTGGATGAAGAACAGGAGGGGACGAAGCCATTACACCTGTCCCCGAGGAGTCGTCCCGTCCTTTATTTTAAGCCCCATAGCTAAAATAATATGCTAATTTTTATCTGCCGGATGCACAGAAGCGCCCCCCCCCCCCCCGGTCTGTGACGGCGGCGAGGAGAGGTGCTAAAACCGCCATCCTATTAGCATTTCATTGGTATATTTCCTTTTATCGCCGCATTAAACTTTGCTGTCGCCGCACGACGGCACGCTGCGGAGACCTTTGGGAGGATGAATGCCGTTACTTACAAGTCATACACTGACTAATTCTCAAAATGATTTAGAGATTGTTTCATTGGATTGGATTTGTTTTATTTTGCAGTGTTTAACGCTCACAGCAGGAGGGCTGTGGGTTCAATTCCCAGAGATTCTCAGGATGTTAACTAATGACGCCATATTGGTTGTAGAGTACAGATGGTTTGAAGTGAAGCCCCGCCTTCGCCCACAGTTCCCTCGCTAGTGATGGGAAATGACTGGATGAATTAATAATAGTCGGAGAACGACGGCTCTAGAGAGAGATTTCTATCAGTAAGACTTCGAAGACGTGTTTATTACTGTGAAATGCACAGGCGGGCGCGACGACATTTCAGTGTGAATCCCATTTTAATTCGATTTGTGACAGAGACAAATGAAGTGAGTATGAAAATCACCTTTTTTGTTAAAGTGAAAATGTCAAAATGATACACAGGCGCCGCGCCTCCTTCAGCTCTCCCATCACTGCAGCGGCACCAGGTGCTGTTTACGACACGCAGCGATACATAGTAAGCCTCCGAGCGGCGCCGCCCAATTACACTTTTTGCGTCGGCTTAAAGAGCAGCTGAGCCTCCCTCTGCCTGATCTGTCCCAGTCGGGTCGTCTTGAGAAGCAGCGTCTGTGCAGGAAACTTTACTGATACTGACGATGTTTGACTCAGAACAAACAAGCAAAGAGCAACACTGAAGAACGTGGTTGTGATGTATTCAAAACCTCCTGAACTGAGATCAAGACGGCACCAAGAGCAGGAAAGTGCTACACTCACATGACTGCTTGCATGAATTGTAGAACAAAAGTATCATATTGGGAGGTATGAGAGTGGTCACATGACTCCTGAAGGGAGAAGACAGCAGAGAACTGGCAGTGGTTGGGGGTTAACAAAGTAAATGCATCTTATTGGTTGGATTTGAAGAAGGGGGGACGGGGGGGGCATAGTAATAATAGTAATGCTGCACCAGGAGCAGCTCGTCTGGTTGTTCAAATCCCTTTGAGATCGTTAAGTCAAAGACCAAGACCCATGAGTGTTGTAGCAACAAGGACGAAGGATCATAAAAGCGGTCTTGAGACCGAGGCTGGCCTGCAGCGCTGCTGGGCTACAATATGAGGTCATTTATTTAAATTAAATGTCTGCAACGACTGAGGGACCTGCAACAGGGCTAGGAGCGTTTGTTCATAAGACCCACTGGCTAACTGCAAAACAAGAAACAAAGAGGGGCGGGCGGTTAAAGGTGTGTGTGTGAGTGCGAGCTGCTTCTTTCGCGGCGGCGATTGGCACGAGGCTCCGCCCACTTGTTCTGGCCTCTGTCTCAGTGACTCAGTTGCCGGGGCTCCGTGTCTCTGAGTCCATTCCTACCTATGCCTGCCTGCTCTGCTGTCACAGCGCATTAGCGTTGTGTTAGCGGCAACTTCTCACTGTACCGGCCTCACGCACGCACACACACACACACACACACACACACACACACACACACACACACACACACACACAAACTGAGAAGAAAAAGAACACCAGAGGAAAAGAGTGAAGGAGAGAACCCGCTACCCAGTAGAGGGAAACAAGTACAACAGAAATACTCAGATACTCTTTCAACGTGAAAATATATTTGTTTCCCTGGATTGGAAGGAGAAGAATGATCTTTCTTCCACGCTGAAATCTCTTTAACATAAGAAAAGTGCGTTCACAGCGTAAAGCTGCCTCCAGGGAAATCAGAAGGAGAGACGCCGCTCTCACATAAACACCACCGTAAGCTGCCCCTTTAATGCCCCCCCCCTCCCCCACCCCCGCCCCCAGCTCCTCCCTCCTCCCCCGCCAGCAAGACGGCAGCGCCGCTCGCTGATTGCACAATTAGCCGGCCCTTTTACTAAATCAGATGCTAATTACGCACAGATTGCAACCGCAAATAGAATGGGCGCTCTCTGGCGCCGGGTCTCTCGCGCAACCATCAATCAAGCTCATCCGTCCGTCAGTCGGCCGAGTGTTGGAGCCGCCAAAGCCCATAACACTCGGTGTGGTCTCGTTGAGTCAGGTCAGGTGCAGCACAGGTCAGTACATAGTATGGCATGGAAGAGTATAACATAGTATAATGTAGGACCCTGTTGTGTTGTGTTTAAGACTAAAAACTGCTCTAATGTAGTCTGCCATAGGGTTATTTAGCACTGTGAAGTATTGTGCAGGATATTAAATATGATAAAGTTTAGCTTAGCATGCTATAATCTGGTATCGCGTCGTGAGCAATAGTATAGTATCGCATTGTGACAGTCTAACATGCCACATAGCGTGGTATAGCGTAAACCCAAAAGTAAATCCAGTCTGGTTTTGTATGGAACTGCACAGAACAGTATAGAGTAGTGTTCAATAGTATGCAGTGTGCTGTACTATGACATGGCATCACCAAGTTTGGTAAAGTATAGTGTATAAAGCACAGTATAGTATGGTAGCAGTGTATTCTGATATACCATAGCAAAACATGGCATGATATTGCATATAGCAATAAACAGTCAATATGAATATCCATTACATAGTAAAGTATGCCACAGTAAAGTGTAGTGTGGCATGAAATAGTATCACACCATATAGCATTGTGTACCATAAAGCATAGCATATTTATAGTACAGCATGGCAGATTTGTGTAGCATAGAAAATAGAAAAGTATACATTTATTGAGGATATAAGCAGTAGTTTATCTCTCTCTCTCTCCCTCTCTCTCTCTCTCTCTCTCTCTCTCTCTCCCTCTCTCATACCCACACACACACACACACACATTTTGTCTGTTTTCATGCACACTCTTGTAGCCTTTGCTAAAACCTTACCAACCTAAAGTGCCGTCGATGCGTTTTTGGTGATGACACACGGCCACATTACAATACATATTGAGTTACACTGCTGTTGTTCTTCTTTGTTTTCTTGTCCCCTCCACCCACACACTCACAGATACACACTAACAGACACACACACCTTGGCGCTACAGCAGCATAAAACATGTAAACAGCTCCGAGTGGTCAGCTGGCCAATTCATCCTGCAGAAAATCGCTGACGCTGTCGGACGGAACGTGTGCAGGTATTTGCTCAGAAAACATCTGCCAGTGGGAGTTTGCGTCCATACGCAGCAGCTCCTGCAAATGTATTCCATATAAAAAAGAGATGACTTTACACGACTATTACTTGTCTGCCTTATCGTGCGACACTCGTCGCCCCCCGGCAGATTCAAAGAGCACAATTATCCCCAGAGTGGCAAAGTGTCTGTCGGCAGATCCGCTAAGTGCGTTAGCGTTCACTTCAAGCCGCTCCCGCTGAAATATGACAAGTGGCAGCGCGGCCGAGTGTCCACAGTTTGTCCCACCACCACCACCACCACCTCCCCCCCGTCAGGACCAAGATATGGCTGGAGTGTTAATGAGTGATCCGTTATCTCTGCCGGCCATTATCCGCAGTGTGTGAAGTCATTAGAGGACTTAATTAGCTCCTTTTGTGGCGGCGCGACGGCGTTATCGCCCAGTTCCGACATGGATGTAGCGGCGACCTGAGTGGGGGTGAGGTGGGGTCGAGGGAGGGCGTCGGACTGTGTGGATGCGCCTTGAGGTGGAACCTTTTGGAGGAATTGCAGATTGGTATCAGGGTTTCGTCACATTGCGTTACGTTGCTTTTCCATTTTCGTGCCGTTTTATTACTTTGCCTACATTTAGGTTTCTGATTTAAGACCCAACAATGTTCTCTCGCTGTTGTCCTCGTTTGTTTGTGAGAGCCGGCGCATTGCCCGTTTCCATGACTGCAGACTGAGTCCACGCGTCCGACTGAACGAACTTCGTCCTTCTGGAGAGACTCCACCTCTGCCCCGGGGCTTCAGGCTGCTGCGTTCGTTTTTTAATCCCCTCCGAAATCATAAATGTATTTACGTCCCATCCTAATCACGTCATCTCACTCAGCGATATTTTAATAAGGACATTTTTGCCCGTAAACCCCGAGCTGCACATGCTTTTTGATGGCTGTGTTAAAAGACCCTCGTCCTGCACAGACTGACAGTAAAAACCCACCGCGCCGACCCCCTCCAGTCCAAATGTTACTGTATCCCACTTCATTGCCGCACATTTGCATGCGGAACGCGTTGCGTTTGCCATAGCTCATCCCGTGTTTATAGGTCCCCCCCCCCACCGGCCGACTGACAGCTCATCTGAGTGGATTACATGTCTGAGCCACCAGCCGCCCTCTGGCTCTCACCGGCGTCTCTCTGCGCCGACCGCCGGCGGATTTCTGCTGTGGATTTTGGCCGTTTGCAAGCTTTCACGTGGCCTGGATATGCAGATGGGTATGATTGACCTGCTGCGACCTTGGAAGAGTGCCCCGGCGGAGGGCGGCGGCGGCGGCGACCTCGGGATGGGCAGGACGTGCTGCAATGCAGCAGAGGAGATCAGCGGCGGCTGCTCGGCTCAGTCCAGCTCAGCGCATCGACGTGCACAAACCTTGTGTGTGTGTGTGTGTGTGTGTGTGTGTGTGTGTGTGTGTGTGTGTGTGTGCGTGCATGTGCACATGTTTGTGTGTGTGTGTGTGTGTGTTGCAGGGCCGAGGCTGAACGGTGAGGAACGAGCGCTAACGACACATGTAAACGGCCGCACACGCTGCCAGGCTGCACGGTGCGTGGATGCATTGGAAGAACTGGATACCGTCCTGCCAATTTTTCCAGTGGCCACCCGTGGTATTGCAAGACAATACCAGGGGTTTCCCCCATAGACTGTGATATAAAAATAAAGAACAGACATGATTCCCAACAATAACTGATTCATAACTATTGTGTATTTTTAAGACTTTTGTTCCTTCTGAAAAAAAATAATTGCAAAGGCCAGAAAATCTACAGAAAATAGTTCATTCTGAGCGTGATGTCATGGCGTCATGCAGTACTTGCTGTGTCTCGGCTCGTTCTGATTGGCTAATACACCAAGTGCTACTGCTCGTGTTCTGTGGGCCCCACAACTCACCCTTGATCTTGCACCGACCCCCTTTTCCAGACGTGCACACACGAGTAGGCAAGGATGCCATTGAGATGCACCCATGTGAAAAACGATCTCCTATCATCTGTCTTGCAGTCCGCCGAAGGCCGAGCGAGACGGTCGGGCGAGATTGATCAGAGTCGACCTGACGTCTGAGCGACGCAGCTGTTTGTGCAAAAATCATCCTGCGTTGTCGTTTGTCGGCTTGCTCATCATCGACTTGCCAGCGCAGATCCTAAGTTGCAGATTTAGATTCTCAGATAAGTCGACTCCATCAACCGCCGGATTCCTGAGATGTCCCGGCGGGGCGGAGCGGGGCGGAGCAGGGGCGTCCCTTAGGAGGACAGTGTGTGTGTGTGTGACATCAGCGGCGCCGCTTTAAACACCAGCACAGCAGCAGCAGCAGCAGCAGCAGCAGCAGCAGCCGCCGCCACCAGCGTCCTCATTAGAGAGATTTTTCTGAGCCAAATAAGTAAAGCCTAATCACTCTGAGCAATCACATCAAACCAGATCAGCCTCCGCTTGTTTTCATTTTGCACCCAGAGAAAAGCAACCAGCTTTGACGACCTTCTGCTAACTTTCTCAACCTTACACATTTCTACCTCTTATTGCTTTTTCTCAGGTTGCCGCAAAAGCTTCCACAGGGTTCCAAACCTTTAACAGTTTCTCTTTTTTTTCTTGCCGGGGTAGATAAACATCTGCAGTGCGGTTTGATGATTTCTCACCAATGACCCGTCCAGCCGCAGCTCAAAATATCGCTCTGCAAAAGTGTCAATAAGTCAATAAACAGCGGTAGAGTGCGGCGCCGCAGCCTCGCTCCAGGGGTGATGCTGTGTTTTTCAAATATCCTACAGATTCCATCCAGCGACCGGTGGAATTTAGCGGGCGTTCAGTTTGAAACCTCCTCTTAACTCGATCAGCCGCCTGCTGGCCTTTCGCTCTTTCGCTTAAAGCTCTCGTGTTTTATCCGCGACCTCTGTGACCCTGTCTACATTTTGCTGTCAAAGTTTGGCTGTAATACCTCCGTGCACTTAATGTCCAGAAACACATTGTGAAGCCAGTCAGGCTTGGCTGCTACCTCCCAAAGACCTGCACTGCACTGTGTGTCTGGACTCCAGGATTCACTGCCACAAACTTCAAAGGTCCCACTTTGTGCACATCTTTCATTTTCAACCCAGACCACAGCGGTGGCCGCATTAATTGCCAAAAACAGACTCCACACGGAACTTGAAAACAGCATAATTAGCCTGTTGTTTACTGCCTCCTGCAATAATGCTTACTTGTGTTGATGTTTTGACGGACCCTCCACATGTTTGGAAGGGGACAAGAACAAGGCGCTCTCTGAGAGTCGAACTACGACCCAGCTAGCGGCGTGGTCACTAACCTGGTGGACCCGTGCCCTTTGTGACATCACAAAAGGCTGATTTCCAGAACTGTGTGGGAAAAGGGTTGGGCTCTTCTCACTTCTGAGGAGTTCATTGATATGTTCGGAAATTATTTTTACTGGCTCGAGTTCATACGACACCCTTACAAACAAGGTCCCCTGACTCCCATTGCAACGGAGTGATTTGTTAGGTTTTGGAATGGGGTCGGGCTACTGTGATCAACTGAGTGATCTGTTTGTTCACAACTCAATCTCCCAGCAGCGGGTGGAACTGCGGAGCTCAGGTGAAACAGGAAACCATAGGCCTCAAACAGCTGTAAACCTTGACGTATTTGTACAAATGCAGCTAGAACAGAATTTTGCTCAATAGCGACATGTTGTCAGGTCTCTTCCTTGCAATGAGCTTGCCAGAAGTAGCTAAAGAGTCAACGGAGGCGAGGAATCGTGACTCACAAGTCAGTAAAATCGACTGCATGACTGACAGCCAAGACACTTGTTGTCGTCATAAAAAAAAGAATTTTACAGTTGGAAGTGGGTTCATAATTATTGCGTAAAATTAGCTGATGTCTGTTTTGTTCCATTATTCTCTGAGTCATGATACAGAGGGGGGAGTCACAAATACGATGTTGACAACGCTGACATGTTTTGGCAGCGACTTGTTGCATAAACACGTACACAATCCTCCCACACAAGCCACACAGGCACAATAGCGTCGGACATCCGCAGCATTGTGCTTCACGGCACAGACGGAGGCCGCCGGGCAGGATGTGAGGGACGCCTAATGGCTTCAGAGGAAAGGAGAATGTGGCTTTTCCCCACTTCCTGTGACATAACAGGAAATTCCCTTTAGTTTGCTCCTATTGTTGGACATAGAAACAGGATGTAGTTGTGGTGCTTTTTTTTTTTTTCTTTTTCTATAGTTTCTGCAGCAGTTTATCATGTATGGCTCATCACAGTTGGACAGATTGAAGGTGTCATTTGAAACAAACTCCTGGACGCCAGGTTTGCTCTTACATAAAGAATTCTGTTTATTGTTTCATAGATATATATAGATATATATCTATATCATTTGCATCTTCATATAATTGTTCTAATATACCAGTAAGTCAAAAATAATAGCCATATTATTATATTCATATAGATAGATATATATATATAGAAAACTAATCCAACAATCTACATTTTACTTGGACTCGTAAAAAACAACATGGAGAAAAAACGTAGAATCTCATCCCCAGCTTCGGTATAGGCGCTTCAAGGGAGCAAAGAAGATAATACAAAAAAGAAAGAGAAAAAAAAATGACACCTGAACGTTGCATCTTATAGAACTAGAACATCTGTCAGCAGCTATTAATGACCATCTCGGTTTAAGACACAGGAAGAGGTTGTTTCTTTTTTCTTGTTCTGTATCATTTGATTTCCTTTGCTAGAACATCTTAGACGTATACGTTGATGTTTTGTTTTTTTGTTTTTGTTTTTTTTTTTTTTTAACTCAGCTTAGAGAGCTGAACAAGGAGGGGGAGACGACGACGGCGACGGCGTGGCAGATTCAGGAGGCGGAGCTGTAGATTATAGCGGCCTGGTTACACATTTCAAAGCAGGAGGAAGAGGAAGATGGAGGAGAAGGAGGGCTGGAAAAAAAGGACTCAGGACCGACAGGTGGTACAAACGTTGGTTGACTCGATGTGCTCCTCCGCCGACAGTCCGCCTGCGTAAACAGAGAGGTTGGCGGCTTTGCAGGGGAAAAAAATTAAAAATGAAATAAAAAAAAACTACGGCTAATTCCGGCATCCCTCCTGATGCCCTGGGTGGGTGTCACAGTTGGCAGGGAGCAGCTTCCACTCTCATCCCATTTATTTATCTATTTATTTCTAGTTTTTTTTTTGTTGCTATGGCAAGTCTTCAAGTCTTCACAAGTTTGGGGCCCAAAAAAAGCAGCCCCACCCCCTTCCCCTCCTCCTGCCCCTCCTGAAACTCTCAGCGTGAAGGAATGAAGATGTGGAGGTCGGCTGCTGCGGACGCGTTCACACGGACGAGGCCGCCGCTGGCGTGGAGGACGCCGTCCCAGAGCTCGGGTGTCCATCAAAGCTGGAGATGTGGGCGGGCGGCGTCGCAGCAGCAGCAGCAGCTGTTCCCTCCCTCTTTGAAGAGCCTCGATGGTTCAGTCGGGGTCAGGAGGAGGCGTCAAAGCTGCACAGGGACACAAGAAGTCAGAAGACACTCACAAATACCCGACAAACAGTTTGAAGCAAATTAGAATTTTGTTTTTTCAACTGTGAATTCAATTTGGAATTATTTGCTTAGCACCGCATCTTGACAAAGTCATCTAAGGACCAGCAGCTGTTTCCACCAAACACTGAGCAGGTACTTCAATAAACCTCCTCCCTGGATTCCAACTGCGGGAGTTCTGAGTGTATTCACATTGATCAACGCAGTTTGTGTGGAAAACCATTTTCGGAATTGTTTGATTCTGTCAAAATTGGACAGAAACTCGGTTGGTCGGTTGCCAGTTTCTTGTTTTTCTTTTTTCTTTTTTTTTAAGGAATTCAGAGACACTCGTCCTCTTTGAACCAGATTGTAAACGCTGATCGAAGGCCGTGAATGCAGCCGTCAGTCAGGATGAATTTATTCACGCCGTTCCTGGGACCGGACAAACAAACACTCCTGAGTGGAGGGCCCTCCGGACCCCCGTCCCCACACCGGTCCCCGTCCCCGCCCCTGTCAGGCTGAGTGAAGTCAGGGTTGCAACTTCCTTTCCAAAGGGACAGCAGGCCCGCAATTATTTTTTGACAAATTGCCGCTCGCAACGTTACCGCTGGCTTTCCGCAGAGCGGCGCGCAGCACATTACTCACTTTTACGATGACGGATGCTCGGCCATTAGCATTACAAACAAAATCCCCCCTTAAATCTCCATTGACTGCAGTCATTCTGACTGGCGGGAAGGCGAGCAAAGAGGCGAGAATTACAAGGAGGCACGTCTGAGCGGCGGGGATGCAGGCGGTGGCGATGCAGGCGGCGGAGCCGGAATACTGAAGCGGTTTTCATTCACTCCGAGATCAGGACAGAATTTACACTTAAACGACCAGTGTGTACGGTTTAGCCGCATCTAGAGGCAATAATATTGAGGCAAGCAAATACATTCAAATGAATGCATGTGTTGATTCTCCAAGACTGAGGGATGGTTTTCACAATCTGGCAACCGAGAATAGTGGTTGGCTTTCTTGAAGCTGAGTGAATGCATGGACAGAAGGACAAATGAAAGTGTCGACGACTGCAGAATTTGGTGAAAAAAGTTTTCTTTTTCTTTTTTGTCACTTTACTGCAACGCAGCTCAGATCTTGGGGGAAATTACTTCAGTCTGCATTCCTGGAATGCCCTTTACACTTTTCTCACAGCTTGCAAATCATCCCCCGACTTGAAATGCACCAGTTTTTACTCCTCACCTGAATGGGAAGAGAGTGACAGTGTTTTTCTAAGAGTAGAACAAAGGTCCTGTGAAGAAGAGTGCCAAGAACGTGTCTAACCTACATTGGTGACTATTCAGGGAATTTTCGAGCGCCTGTTTCCTGACCGGCACTCGTCCTCTCGGGGTAGTCACGCATCTTGTCCTGCCTCCATTAAATATTAACGCGGCCATCTCGTCCTCCCGCTGGGGCCTGATTGAAGATGTAGGCAAGACGTGAGGGCGGGGAGCGGTCACCTCTACCTCGGTAAGCCCTGCCGCCCCTGTGATTACACTCGGGATAAACCAGGCATGCAAAGACGGCGCTCGCCCAGAGACGCTATGTTGACCTGGGCAATGACAATGCGCCACAACAGAATCTTAGAAGGCGTCCATGAGCGGTGAGGATAGGAGGTTTTTTGGGGGATTTTTTTTGTAGGGACTTTTCATCTTTGGGTCAGAGGTCAGGATTTAGGCTGGAGTTAAGAGTAGAAGCAAATAATAAGAGTTAAAAAAAAAAAAAAAGTAAAATAATGTAGTTTAACTAAACTCATACCAAAGTCAGAAATAAGGAGTAAAGTGAAAATATGACCAGCAGTGCTTCATTGGATGACATTTTCTCTTAATGTGAAAACACTACCCAGTTCTGGTAAAATTGCTGCTACTGAAGCTTCTGTGCTAGTTTTTTTTTTAGCATTAGCAAGGGTTGCGGTTGCTTCCTATCCTTCTTTGTTGTTCTTTTTCGTTCCCTTTTGCACAACAGAACTCTTTGATCAAAGGCTCGGAATATAAATAAGTAAGATTCTAGTTCAGATCAACTCTGTTTAGCCAACCCCGGCTGTCTGTGTGATTACAGGGATATGATATTAAATTCCATAATGAAAAAATTAAAAGCAGGCTTTGTATTAACTGTGAAAGAAATGTGGCTTTGCGCCTTCTGTTAGAAGTAAGGGCATTTTGTATTGAGATAGAATAATGGGAGCTAATTACAGGATCATAGGCCCTGGTGGATACCAGTGACCTTCTTTGACTGACTCTAATTAACAGAAAAGAGGCTTGCAGAAGGAAAAAAAAAATGAAACAAGGTGCGGGAGGGCGGGGGGGTTCTTACCTGTCCCATAGCTTGACATTTCTACAGTTGTTAGTGCAGCAGCCGGCGGATATCAGAGCTGTGACAGAGAGACAGCAGGAGAGAGAGGGAGAGAGAGAGAGAGAGAGAGAGAGAGAGGAAGAGAAGGGATTTAGAATGAGCTGCATGTGGAGGAAAGCGAATCGCACTTAGTCTGATTCACAGCAGACGTCTATCCGTTCAGGCTGCCAGGAAAACAAAAGGGGGAAAAAATGACTAATTAGGTCAATATTGTGGAGGAAATCAGAAATTTTTGTGTTGAGATGAGCAGAAGGCAAGTGAGCTGAACTGCTTCCGTGTCATGAAAGTGAAAGGAAGCAATGTGCTTTGTATTTAGAGCAGGGATTAAGACTGTTAGCAAAGCATTTAGCTCAGATTAGCAACTAGCCTAGCTAGTCTTTGTCTTTCGCCCTCTTTCTTGGAAGTGCGCAATGATTTAAAAGACCAGAGATGAAATGTCACCAGCAGAAAAGAATTAACCCGTTTTTTTGTGCTAAAGTGCTAAAGACGTGATACTAGCGCTGCTTTGTTGAGACAAAGTGGACCACATGAGCCCATCATGTGTTTTTCATCTGCTGCATATTTGTGCTGGAGTACCTGGCTTCATGAAAGTCTGTAGGCTAGAATGCTCCACTCTTGTAATACTCCATGAAACTGCTTCCATGGATTAATAGAAAAGAAAAAAAAAAAAAGAATTGGTCACCAGAATCTCATCAAAATAAATGTGAAAACTTGAGTGAATGATCCCTTTAATAAGTTAGACTAAAAACGTAAGCAGGTAACATAATTCCGTCTTTATTTGTCTCAACAAAAGAAAATAAGAGTCAACCTTTAATAAGTTGTTTGTTTTGAGTTTCCCATTTCCTCCAAACTCCAGTGGCAAATGGTCGATGTAAATCAAATCAACCCCTTCTTTCTGTGAAAGGTGTTTCAGTCAGGCATCTTGACACTGACCTTTTAGTGATTTTAAACCAACAGGATTCTCTATTCGCTCCGTCCACATCATCTCAGAATCTGTGGGCACATCTGGTCTGCCTGCCATTTGTTTTAAATTTATTTTAAAAATGCCTTCAGCCGTCCAACTTTCTCTGTCTCTGTTTCTCAGCTGCTTTGCCCTTTAAAACAAATACTTTACTCTCGCTCGGCAGCCTGGTCCCCCCCACCCCCCTCCTCCCTGCCTCTCTCGACCAGTGGCTCTATACTCCCGTCAGCCTCTAATCATGTTTTCAGCACATTTCCTCTCCCTGGCGCGGTTACATCTCTCATTAAAAATTCATAACTGCTCTTGTGACCACGGAACTCCGTGAAAGATTCCACTATCCACCTCCGGGAGGGAGAGGGAGAGTGGGGGGGGGGGGGTCCACTAAGACAACACGGATATGAAAACTCCTCAAAGAGGGAGGGAAGGGAATCATTTCAACAACAGTGAGTTCCTCAAAACACAGAGACAGTTGAAGGAAATAAAATCAAGGAAGGACGTTTTTATGCTCCTTCAAATAGGACCTGTGTTAGTTAGCATGCTGGTTGAGTTTCCATACAATGTTCAAAGTGAATTGTAGGGAAACATTTTAAAGTTCTCTCATGTAAATTGAAAAAACAAAAGTGAAAAAAAAAAAGCAGCATCAGACTATAAATGTGTTGACAGCCACCTGTGATCTTCCTTGATCTGAGTCCAGGACTTGTGGTCAGTGTTCCTCCAGTGTCTTTCATCAACTTGTGATTATTTAATTATTACAGTTCCTGCCCAGCCCAGTTTTTTCATCTGTTCTGAGTGCAAACACAAAACAAAAGCTGCTGTTTCGCTGCTCCACTTGAAAAGAGCTCAAACTTCCGTATCTGGGCGGCCGCTGCTGCACCGGGGTTTTGCCTAAATTAAGAGTCTAAACACATTTTTTTGGACGCTGGAAATGGGGAGCGGAGGCACGAAGGAGGCACAGCAGTTGAGACGTGATGTTCTTCACCTCATCTGATCGTCACGCCGCTCTTTGTGTTGTCAATTTGGATGCAAAGGCAGCTCGACTGCGGCGCGTCGCGTCCCTGAGCTCTGCCGAGCGCCGTCCCTGCGAGGCCACTTTAAGCTCCTCTGTTCAGTCGGCTGGTTAAGAACTGAGGCGCCGCCGTGCGTCTGATGCACTTGGAGGAGGGGAGTCGTAGGTTCTTCACACGCTGGCTGAACTCTCAGGATTCTCGAAATGTCGCCGCTCGTCTGTAAATCTTCCTCAGTGTGTAGGAGGAAGTCGACGAGCTGCAGTTGCGCAGATGTGTCAACATATGTGACAACGTGTGTCATTGCCCATTTTATTGCACAGATGTTGTCTTGTCTGGGACATCCAGAGATGTTTAAAACAGGACTGATTTAATTTATTTTTGTTTCAGTGTCCATCTGGCGTCTGTGTGCATTGCAGCACTGGATACAATCAAATATGTACAGTATGAAAAACTACAGCATGGAGACGCAGGACAGATTTTACAGCCTGGGCTGGGAAATCCAGTTTAAAGAGAGTGGATGAGATTAACTTTATATTTGATCCCAACAGGGTACATTTGCATGTTACAGCTTAAGACACATGGAAAAAAAACATTAAGAATTGAATAAATTCCCAGACAATTTCCAACACATTTTTCACTTTGACGTCAGGCGTGGCGGATGGACACCTGCTGCTGCTGGGGCCTGATGAGCTGATGGGTCTGAAGCAGGGAAACAGTTGGCCTTGAATGGATTTGCTGTTTCAAGGTCAGCAGTCACACACGCACACACACACACACACACACACACACACACGCACGCACACGCACACACACACACACACTCTGGGGCAGGTCACCGGATTACGAACCAGTGTCTTGTGCCACAGAAAGCCAGGGAATCCCGTTACGGTGAACCTAATGAATGTGTAACGAAGCTCCGCCTCCGTCTGGTAACTTGCCAGCGTCTGTGACCTCTTGAAGGGGAGTTACAGAGAGTGTGAAGGAAAAAAAGCACACACAACACGCACACACACACACAAAGATACAGAGGGTGTTGGTTGATTGGGTTACGGGGTTGAGTGTTAAGACCCAAATTGGATTTGAGGGGATGTGCGAGATGCGTGGAGGAGAGAGAGAGGGAGGGGAGCGGGGGGGAGATCCAGACGGGTGGCAGCAAGAGTATATAGATAATGTGATTACTGGCCGAGTGACGGGAGGCCTGTAAGCTGCCTTAAATTCCACTTGTGTGCAGCCAGGAGCGCCGGTGCTAAAGGCTCTAAATTTGCTCTGAACGAGAAGCGGCAGATTGGCCGGGGAGCCTCGGCTGAATAAATAACCGTCCCGCCTCACTCCTCCCCGATCGCCCACCCATTCATCTTAGATGAGGCGTGGCGGTGACGGAGGGGAGGTGGAGTCAACTCAACACTGGTCCGCTTAAAAAAAAAAAAAAACAACATTAAAGATAGAAATTTTGCTGAATGATTTAAGGGTAGCAAAATAAAGTTTAAAGTGGCTCCAAATGGAATGTATGAAAACTGTAAAAACTGAAAAATGCCAGAAATGGGATGGGAGTCGGTAAACACGTGAAGCCGGAGTCTCCTCGGAGCCATCATCCTCTTTGATCGGCCAGCCGCCTTCCCATCATCCCCCTCTCCTCCTCCTCCTCCTCCTCATCGTCCTGCCAACCACTGAATCAATGAGAGGTGATTTCACATGGCCGTTCTCTCAGATCTCCGGGAAAAAAAACTGCTACGTAAATTATTCAGGCTGGACGTGCAGGGAAGTCCAGGGAGGCCCAGCGGACCAGTGACCTTCACTGTGGCAGCCAGTCAGTCAGCCAGTCAGCCAGTCAGTAAGTCAGTCTACCAGTTAGTCAGTCAGTCAGCCAGTCAGTCAGTCAGCCAGTCAGCCAGTCAGTCAGTCAGCCAGCCAGTCAGCCAGTTAGTCAGTCAGTCAGCCAGTCAGTCAGTCAGTCAGCCAGCCAGTCAGCCAGTCAACCAGTTAGTCAGTCAGTCAGCCAGTCAGTCAGTCAGTCAGCCAGTTAGTCAGCCAGTTAGTCAGTCAGTCAGCCAGTCAGTCAGTCAGTCAGTCAGCCAGTCAGTAAGTCAGTCTACCAGTCAGTCAGCCAGTCAGCCAGTCAGCCAGTCTACCAGTTAGTCAGTTAGTCAGCCAGTCAGTAAGTCAGTCAGTCAGTCAGTCACAGTTTGACTCAGGAAGATTCCCAGTGTAAACAACATGCAGCGTCCTGTGTCCACCAGGGTCGGTAAAAAAAGAAACCCAAAAAAACAAAAACTCACAAGCAAAAAGAATTTAAAGGTCCTGTATCGCTTGCAATATACTATGACTGCCACCAGTGTTTTCCAACTGTGGTGTGTCTTTGACCTTCCAACGCAACACAAACACTCTTCTGCCGCTCGCTCAGGCACTCGGTTGTGGAAATCAGCCCTTTGTGATGTCAATCTGATGCAGAAACCTCTTCCGCCTCACAGGCCGTGAACCCGTCTCTGCTCCACCTCGACGCTGAGTTTGAGGCTTGCAAAGCCACACCCACCCTCCCCCTCACTCTCACCTCCCCACCCCTCCCCCCCTCCCGCCTCACCGTGTTGCTCTAATGGCATTTTGATTAGTTTTGTTGTCGCGCCGCTCCCTTTGCCCCGAGAACCGAGAGGGCCGGACGGTAGAGCACCGGCGCTGCTGTAATTAACGACAAGTTCTCTTTGACGAGCACGGGAGGTGAGGGGGGGTTGAGGGGCGCTGTGAAGGCGGCTGCAGGTCGGCTGCGGTAGAGTCGGAGGAATCAGAGGAGTCAGAGCTGGGTCGACCGGACGACGAGGAGAGAGACCAGTCTGAAAGCCAGTGAAGTAGAGACGGATAATTGGAGTGCTGTGTGTGTGTGTGTGTGTGTGTGTGTGTGTGTATGTGCGTGTGTGTGTGTGTGTGTGTGTGTGTGTGTGTGTGTGTGCGTGCGTGTGTCTGCGAGAGCGCACGTTTCCGTGCAACTCACTTGCAGAGCTGCAACGATCTACAGTGTCAGAGAGAGCGGCCAAAAGGAGGGTCAGTGAAGGTGGAGCGGAGCAGCGGTGTCCTGCACGAGCGTGCGCACACGTGCACGAGCGTGCACGCGCAGACGTTTTAATATCACCCGAAATAACCGGGGCTCTGGCAGCGCACGTCGACATTTAAGCATTCAAGCCAAGAGAGACGAGATCTGATTCGCCGGGAGGCGGGAATCCGCTGCACGCAAGCGGAGTTTAGTCGGAAAAAGATTCACGGCAACGCCGGCTGCCATGACGTCGCTCCTTCACGCTTCTCTTCTCTTTTGTGTTTTTGTTGTTTTTTTTCTTTTTCTTCTTTTTTCATTGTTCGCCCCCGCCTCTTCGAGGCCCCTGCAACATCCCTCCGCCTGTGTTACACGGGACCGCAGAGACGTGCCGCTCGGCTCCGGCTCTCAGAGGTGGAATGAAATATTTAAGAAGACATTTGCAAGATAAACTGCTGTTGTCCTATTTTAACATGCGACCAGCCGTCAATCCTCAGCGCTGGTGAATAATGTAGTAGGGCCAGTAGTGTGTGTGTATGTGTGTGTGTGTGTGTTTGTCTTTGCGTGTGTGTGGCTCAGATGGCCGGGGATGAGACAAACGGTGGGTAATTTCTCTGTGTTTCTTTTGCTTCCCGCCTCCTTGGTTCTTCTTCTTCTTCTTCTTCTTCTTCTTCTTCTTCTTCTTCTTCTTCTTCTTCGTCACGTCGAGCCTCGGCAGCTCCTGTTGTCCCTGCTGCCTGATTTACTCTCTTGGACGTGATGTCTGCACTCCTCTCAGCTTTTGACAGGAAACACTCCCTCTGCAGTTTTTGTCGCGTCATGGCTGAACGCTGCAGCTCGGCTATAGATGCTAGCGCGCAGCAGGGCTCAGTGTGACCCTCGCTAAAGTCAGTCCGAAAGTTTCAAACCCGTTCCGAATGAATCGTCTCTGTGGCGGCACAACGCTGAGCTCTTTAGCAGCAGCCACCGTTTACAACTCTTAACATCATCTTCCTTTCCTTTTCTTCCTGGTCTTCTTTCCCTTCCTCCCATCAAGGAAGGAAGCCGATTGGTATTAGATCATTGGAAAAGTCAAGAGCAGTTGTAAACACGTTCCATTGGCCTTTGCCTCGATCGATATGTTAGATTTCATTGTCATCAGAGCCAGCCAGGTGTCGGGCAAAGTTATAGTGATTGTTTTATTAGTGTAAACCTAGAAGTTGTGTTTTTATGTTTTAAAAAAACGAGATTGAATTAAGAGATTTATCATTTTTATACAGCAAAGTGAAATGGGGGGATATGAGGTACTGTGACAGTGAGTGACAATCAACGATGAAAAAGACGTGAAATTCATCAGCCTGCTTTTAGCCTGCAAAAATTACAAACAGTCAACCTCAACTCACACTGACCCCCAGAAATCCTCTCAATTACACAGCGTACCTGCAGCTAAAGCTCTTGCAAAAAACCCAGATCAAAGTGCTAATTAAATGTAGCCCCCGCTATTTTTTCCCCCTCTCTGTAACTCCACAGGAAATGAGCCAGTCAGTCTGGGGCGGCGGTGGCGGGAAGAGGAGCTAATGAAAGTGACTCCGGAATCTCGGAGAGGAAAACAGAGAGAGAAGATTGATACCAACGTAACGAGCGCAATGCCAATCATCCATCTATCCATCCTTCCACCTTCCCTCCCTCTCTCCCTCCAGTGGTAATGGGAAATGCATCACATCAAATGCACATAATGCACAGTTGCGTGTGCGGGGATGAATTTATCCTGCAGGAAATGGAGAGCTGCATCCTGCGCTCCGTCGCCAGGGTGGCTAATATGTCGGCGGCCGCCATGGCTGTGTTATCTCGCAGGCGTTAACAGATGGCGGAAGTTTAAGAAGCATCAGCGTCAAGGCAGCGGTAGATCAGCACTAGGCCGCTGCCACTGGATCAGTGATAGAAATGCACCACACAGGCATCAGGGTGCAAAAAAACCAAACAATTCAAGTCTAAGTTCATAAACGCATTTGCTCGGTGAGCCTGTTTGTGCCGATGACCAGATGATGGCAGATTTTCAGGCGCCACACAATACAAATCACCGGCTGTTTGAGCAGCGGCGCACCTGTCACTCCGACGCAGGTGTCACCTGCATTAATATTTATAGTTTGGCTCGGAAGTGGCAGGGGGCGCCGACAAAGACGAGTCGTGACTGAAAGGTAAAGGGGGAAAAGTGTTTCTCGCTTCCTTGGCAGGTTTTTTCTATTTATACAGAAATTCACATATAGGGAGGGCGTTGCTGCTGGAGGCTTCATCAGTCTCCATGACAACTGACTCTTGTTACGACCTAATGAAAATGCATGGAACCAAGATTGCTAGTTGACGCACTGTATACAAACATTCCAACATCCATTCACCGATAATCCATGTTCCCTAAGACGGTGTTAGACATTCGTTCACCTTGGCATGTTGGCTGATGTTCGCGCTGTGCACAGCACATGCACACCCGGGTGTGTTAAAACTTGCCTCACTAGTTTACTGTGTGACTTGTCGCATATGCGCTTTTCAAACAAACTTAGCGCAGTTGAAAGACAGCAAGAGAGAGACCAGGATGCTAATGTCTGCGGAAATCATCCCCTTTTCATATGAGCTTATTTTCCATAAATAATTCATATGGAGGGGGCAGGGAAATTATATCGGCAAATATTAGTGTCGCACAATATATACCGCGCATCACTAGGAATTATAGTCGGTAGTCTTGGAATTCTTCCAAATGCTTTGCTTTGTTTCTTCCTATGCCGCATGACAATTTATTGAACAGTTAACATTTCCCAAAGTTTGAGAAATGTTTGCTGAGAGCAGGTTTATTTTCGGATGGCTCAAAAAAGCTGTAACCTTGCGTAGAAGTGGGATCGAGGCCGAAGGATACTGAGCAACAGAAGGCCTGGAGGAGGAACAGAGAGGAGATTTATGGATGTCATGAAAGTTGGACCTGGAGTTAGTTGGTGTGAGGGGAAGAAGGATGCAGGGGATCGGAGGGGTCAGATAAATGCAGATGATTGGCCGAGGTCGCCCCTGAAGGAAACAGTCAAAAGGCAGAGAAGAGGAAGAAGCCAACCTGCATTTGCCTAAAAGCAAACTTACCTCCAGTCAGTTTCAGGAAACGACACGGGATCGAACTCACCCTCCGACCACCACCGCGCGTCACGACACACACAACGGCCAAGGCGGCGCCGCTGCTCTAAATGTGGTTACCACCGGTGATTTGGGGGTCTGACGGAGGGTCCCCCAGGCCTCCGGCGCTGCTGCCGCTCAGCTCCCAGTTAATTACTTGGCCCAGCAAGCGGATTCCCTCTCAGCTCGGCGGGCCGAAGAGGAGGACAAAGCCCGCTCGCCGCTCCGCCGGGTGTGCGTGTCTAGCGGATGACTGGGGTTACTGCGGAACATTTGTCACATACCTCTGGGGTTTGAGGCCCGAGTGACGCCAACGAACGGCGAGCGGCCCTGCCGCCATAACTCATGCAGCTACTTAGCGCCGGCTCGCGGGGAATGCTGCAAGTTTGGCGATCGCGCCCCCCCCGCCCGACACGCTCGTAAAAAATGAAGATCGGTTGATGGTTTTCACGGGGAGCAGGACCGGCTGCGCTCAAACTTTTGCAATCCGCATCCGCAGTACATAATTATTCTCCCACTACTTTATAATTTATCTCACCATAAATACATTTTTTGTCCTCTCGCCGGGGACATTTCACACTCCATTTCCACCGTGACATTAGGCTTGTTTTTGAGGAATTTTGGCAGGAATAACGAGGAGCAGGGGCCAACAGAAAACAGAAACGGTAAACACATTTCAGGTCTCGTCTGCAAAGATGAGGACAAGACAAAGGAGACGAGGCTGAAGGCAGCTCGTTTAGAGATGAGGCCGATGTGCACCAAGATGGATAAACAAACAAAAAAAAAAGCTAATCACGCAGAGCTCGGTTAATGGCTGCTCTGTCGGTCCATAGGCAAGGAACATTTTGGAGTAATTAGTCTCAGGCGCAATTGGGCAGGATTTTACAAGTAACATTTCCCTTACTGCACCCTGCCTAGCACATCTCGTGCAATGTTTCCTAAATCCTCTTGTATTCATCTGATAAAGAGCCAATAAAAACAGTTTGAAGAAAGAGGCAAACGTTCGCGATTGGACGATCCTTCTGTCTATACGTTCAAGCAGAACCTCCAGATTCACGGTAGTTTTGCAGCAATTCTATTGAACGTTGGACACGCTTCACTGCACTGCAGGCTTGTTTGTGAGGCAGATTTATCATGGGATCCACTGGAGGATGAAGGATAAATAAAAATGTTTTCTATTGGACATTGACAAGACGGAGCTGAAACCTGAACGCTTTATTTTACTTAAAAAAAAATGAGTTACTCGACTCTTCTCTTATGATATGAAGCAGTAGTGATGTGCTATACCACTGATTTCCCTTCCCGTCCCACAGCGAAGCCAGGTGACATCACCGATACCAATACCAATACCTTGCCCACGGGAGCCAGTGTGTCTGCATACACTGGCTAGGATGGGCAATACAGGAGAGAATTGATCTTAAAACAAACCCATCTTGAGTATCGATACTAGAGCATCGATCCTCACAATACTATGAAGCAGATGTTCTGTGTTTTGTCTCAGCGTGTGAGGTCATTTCCCGACTTGACGGCAGGAGAAACGCAGGGATTTGGCTTCGAAACAAGTTAAACTCAGGGCAGCCTGTCACTCCAGAACCAAGGCATGAGAGGTAAGTCTGGGATGGTCGCCTTGCAGATGAAGCTATCTGGTAATAATACTAATCCATTTAAATTAGAGAAGCCTAATGCTCTCATGTCGGGAGGAATCCTTTCATGTTGGGCAGCTGTGACAAACATTTGAGTTTCTCCAGGGCTGCGAAAAACTTCACGATTTGTCAAGGAGGACAAGAAGAGGAGGGGGAGCTACTTCCCATCCGTCGCCTTGGCAGACGACTCAGGAGGAGAAGAATAGGGGAGGGGACGCAGAGAGGAAGACAGATAGCGGGAAAGAGAGAGAGAGAGAGAGAGATTGAAGGAGGGGAAGAAAAAGTCGGTAATCCACTCAAATACGTCCTCAAGCCTCTTTGCCGGGCTCAGCCTGGCAACCGGCGCATCCACCGACCCGCTCCAGAGAGACGGCTTTGTAATCAGAGTCTTCCCTCTTCCAGCCGACAGCTGCCCGCTCCGACCGGCGGCCAATTAGGGGGGAAGGGAGGGAGGGAAGGAGGGCAGAGAGAGTGAAAGTGGAGTGGCAGAGAACAGGATCTGTGGGCAAAAGCCTCGGCGATGACATCCTGTCGAGCGCACGTGTGGGCAGGAAGGCAGGAAGGCGGGTGTCGTCCCTGAACAACAGGCACCGGAGGACGGCTGGATGGCCCCAAGTGATGGCGCAATTATGGGGATTAATGAAAATCAATGAGGCGGCGGGATGATCTTTGGTAATGCGATCAAATGCTTCATGGGCGCAGATGGAGAGTCAGGATGTAACCGCCATTTGTCTTGTGAAATCAGGGGACGGAAAGCAGGGTGGGACATGCCAATGCTAAAGGCCCAACACGCCTTCAGTAAAGACCTTTTAACGAACGATAGGAGGAAATTTAATATTAGCAGTGTGGTGCCGGTGGCAAGGGTATGTCTTGGTGGTGGGGAGAGGAGTGATACGAGGTCTCCGATCGATATTGGGTACAGATTGAGGTATATACTGTATCTTTAATCAAGTCGTCAATGAAGGTCTTGTAAATGTCTTGCATTTGACAAAGGACTACACAGTCGCCTTTGAACGTTCGTGGAAACCCGCTAACTCTTATTCCCGACGGTACTTTCTCAGCCCATAGCGGTGGCGTCGAGTCGTGGGGAAGGAGCGGAAGTGAAAGTTATCCAAAGCACAACTCCATGACGGCGCTACGGGCTAAGTTTGGATCTTCTCTATGGTGGTCAAAATGAAAACACAAAGTCAAGGAAGGTTTTGGAAAGACGGCACTAAAACGACAAAGCAGTCGAACGTCACGCAAGGGGACGTGGTAGTGAAGTGCAATTTTTTGCTGTTTCAGCCTACATGGCTTTGGAATCTGGCATTATTTGGGAGGGCGTAAACTATCACACTCTCACAACGGACAAAAAAATCTGCAGTTATGGAAACAACGTAGTTTGAAACGACTCCCTCTTGTTGGCAATAAAGTGAGTGCGCTCGTTTGTTAGTTTGGTTTATCTTTCACTTCGAGAGAAAATAAAAATCCACTTACAGATTTAACATAATTAAATTTTACTGGCCGGAGCTTCACATCCGGCTCTCGCCTAAATCAACGGCTGCTGTGATAAATTTCACACCGTGCACGCGCGTGTTGTGTGTGTGTGCGTGTGCGAGTGGCATATATTGGTATCAGAAGGGCAGAGGTAAACTCACAAACACACTCACGCACACACACACACACACACACACACACACACACACACAGAGCTGTGCTTTTTTCCAGATCATCTGAGCAGCTTACACTAATGCGCAGAATTTGTGATTGCTAAAGCAGAAAACATGATTAAGTCTCTTCTCTTTCTCATCGAGAGCCCCCGCAGCGTGGAGATCCCGAAGGCTTAACCAACAGTGTCTCTCACACACACACACACACACACAGTCTGGGTCAGGAGACGACGCTCCTAATGGCCGATCATCCACCGCTACGAGGCTGCAATCAGACTAAAACGCTGGTTTGTCCCATTTATTTTGAAGGGGGCTGCTGTGTTTAGGCTGCAGGCGTGATGACAACATTGATTTTGTTCAAAGAGGACAAACTTCACAACAGCTCGACCCCACACACAGGCCTCTGTTGCGCTGATTTAGTAAAAACTAGCACTGGCTCGCAACCCTGCAGCAGGTTTGGTCTGCGTGCAGCCTCACAGGAATTATGTATTGATATAGCTTGTATTAACTATGTATTGTTATCATTCAGCGTTCTGGGTCACAGGCACAAGGGCGCCCGACACAGGCAGGGAAAGGTGTCATTAGTTGAGTTTCCATAAATCCTGTTCATGTGCATTCTGAAGAATATCACTTTAAGAAATTCAAATACAGGGCAAAAACTGAAAAAAAGAAAAAAAAACTCAAATTTTCCAAAAAAAAAAAAAAGGTTTGTTAGCTCTCTCAACTTTGGGGATTATTGAGAATATTTCTGGGTGTTTCTCAACCCCACTTGTTGAATGAAGCTGCTGCTGATGTGAAGATCAACACGCCTTGTTGCAGACACCTTTCAGCCTCTTGCTGTCTGCATAGCATTGAGTTTAATGTGTGCGATTTAAAAGCTCCTTTGGCTGCAAAATCCCATTATTTCGATGGAGTTCAGATAAAATGAGGTTTTCTTTATTCAGCCGTCTTTCCTGTCTAATAAACGGCCGAGCTGTTTTGCTAATCTAACAAACGGCAGCGTCGCCCCGGAGGGATTCCACTCCTTTTGCTTCACACGTGTGATAAGCTCACCAAAAGACGCAAAAGCAGATTGCACTTTAAAAAAAAGAGAGAAAAGGGCTGCAGAGGTCACAGTGTTGTTTTGCTTTCATTTGGGATTTGGTTGGCAGTTTAAAGGGGCCTGAGCTGATGCGGCGCTGTCAAGTGGCACACGAACATGAGACATTCATTTGTCTGAATTTAAAATTAAATAAATAAAAGCAAACTGTGCAGCTCCGGCAGCCCTGGACAGGACACTCAAATCACTCACACACAAACAGACGCATGCATGCACACACAAACGTAAAAAAAAATAATGAAAAAATGAAATAATACTGTGCAAAGGGCTTAGAGGATAATCCAAGTGAGTGGAGTGTACTACATCGTCACAGGAATTAAATTCCCTCCTCATCCAAAAAAGGACATGACAGTGCGGAAGGGCCGGCGGCTGACACACAAAGCTGCTCTCTTTTCTTCTGTCTCGCAAATCGACCCCTTCCCTTTCTTTTCTTTATATTAGTGCACGCCACTTAATCTAAATTTTAATCCGTCCGCCAACATTTCATCGTAGATCATTTTACATCCGCAACCCACGGAGCGGCGGAAAATAAAATAGATAAATAAAAATCCCCTTGTTCTCGTGCCTGGGCCTCTTCCGAGTGTTGCTTGCGTGTGCTGATCCGGCTGTGAATACAATGTAGTGACAGTGGAAGTGAGCGTCCTTGTCAGCGGTCCCTCGGGGAGGAAGTGCTTCCTGCCAGGAACACGACCGTCGACAGGCAGCAGCAGCAGCAGTAGCAGTAGCAGCAGCAGCAGCAGCAGTAGCAGCAGCAGCAGCAGCAGCAGCAGCAGCAGCAGTAGCAGCAGCAGCAGCAGCAGCAGCAGCAGCGACACACCTTCCACAACTCGGTGGCAAAGGAGCAGCTGACTGGGTCGTCGCTGTGGGTTGCAGGATTCCAACCTTTCAACAAAGTTGGAAGGTTGGAATATAAAGATAAAATGTACCGAATGGTGGGTTCAGAGAGCAGTAGCTGGGTTAAAGCAACCAGAGTCAGTGCACGCACAGCAGGCTGCTCACTGCAGGACCGTTGAGGCCACACCCCCGTCCATGCATGCTGCATTCTTCAATCACATGAGCAGTTAAAAAATCAATTGGAATGTTTTTTGACTGTGTTACTGTGAACGGACGTCCGCTGATGAAAAACAAATTTTATATTTATGTTTGGATGTGATGCAGTTTGTGCAAACTACCCCATCTGCAGTGAAGGCTTACACATTCCCAATAATTCCCATAAATTCCCATTGGCGCGTTTCCAATTTGGAATATTTCCAAAAAAATTCCTTTTCTGAGGAGCATTTCTAGAAATTTACCAGGAAATCCTCCGCCACACAATGACGCAGCTTGTAGCCACTCACAAACTTCCCACTGCTCTCCAGTTACATTGTGATTGAAGTTTCCGGACGAGCTGCAAAACGGTGATACAAATGGCGTACAAATTGCGTGCACGTCTTTGTAGTGAGTGTGCTACCCGTCGAGGGGGGAACAGGAAGGAAACAGGGTGTTTCACTGCAACGCTGCAGTGGCTGCGCTGCAGCTCTTCACCTGATTCATTATTGTAATTTCCTGCTAAAGTCGAGGTGAGACCAGCAGTGGGGAGGGATCCAATCATTTGGACAATTGAAGTTTACGGGACGATATTCAGCTGACCAGACTGCAGGGGGCGTAAGAATTAAAACAATCCTGCCACGCACTGAACTGGCGGCAGAACGGATAATTATTCATGTAATCTGCTGCGCCGCAGTGACAGACGAAAAGCAAAGAGGTGAAAATGTGATTATTCAATGGCCTCCGCATGGTGGGGAAAAAAAAGTGTGCGAGTGTGACACACAAGTGTGAGGTTTGTGCCCTTGCTCCGTGATTGTCGCAACCAAAACATGTCAATTCCAAACGGATCAATAGACACGAGCGACTCGACGCTCGGTAACACGCAAGCGTCGGAGAGACGAGGTAACCGACATCCTTCCGCTAACCGCTAGCTGCCTTCGCTCGTACTGCTTTTTTTCCCCTTAATTTCGGCCGCTATATCGCAAAGTCAGGCAGATATTTCACCTTGACGACTCTGTCCTTTAGCTCCCGCCGGCTCGGAGCCACTCAGCACTTTTTTTTTTCTCCTCCCCCCCTCGGATCCTACAAATCATTATCGGCCACCATGGGGTATTTTAACAGCAGCCAAGCTGATACTTTGATATTCGACCTTCTCTCTGACGCCCTTAACTCGCGCCGCTCTCCCTTCTGCCAGATGAAGATCTTTCAAACTTGGACGCGGGACAAACGCGCACAAGAAAAAATATCCCTGCATTTTTATTTTATTTCTTTCTCCGGCGCTGAGTCTGCCCACATGTCTCATGAGAGAGCCAAAAGAAAAATCAATGGTGCTGGACAAAAAAACACAAAAATCTGAGCAGTCAGAAAGCAAAGAAAGAGTATCTGCAGTTTCTAAATCAAAAAATAAGTGCATTAAAAAAGGCTTTGTGTGTTACCTTCACTCGACTGCAGACGGTGTTGGAATTCTAATGAAGCATCCGAGTCACAGTTGAGTCCACCAGACTTTGATAGTCTGGTGGACTCAATTTGACGAGTGTTGCAACACTCAGCTGGTTCCAGAACAAGGTTTGGTTCGCAGGACCAGAACAGGTCCAAAGAACCAAACTTTTTCACTGACCTGTTCCCCTCCTTGCCTGTGATGGCGCCACATCAAGAAGTAGTGAGGATTTTCAATTTAACAAGAAATGGCGCCCATCTGTTGCTTAAGCAACTTGCAACAAACACACACGTTTGTTTTGGTGGTGTTTACCCAAAATGCAACACAGGGGTTGTAGCCCACTTCCTGCACTGGAGGCAAACTTTAGCTAGCTAGCTTCTTCTTTTCACACCTCCCCAAAAGCACCAGACTTTCCGAGCGGACAGAAACGAAAGTTTGAGTTGAACATGGCTGACACACGCATACACACACGCACAGCACACGCACGCACCTCACCTACCGTTCATCCCGTTGTAGATGCTGCGGTGATGTGGCGACAGCTCCTCCCCGGCCAGCCTCCTCTGTCCCTCCCTGGCGGGGCTCCCGAACTTGCCCTGCTCGGGACTCATGCTGTACTGGTGCCGGTGGGTCTCGGGGCTCCCGCCTTTCACCACGCAGCCCTTCTTCTCGTGGTGCTCGCCGGCCCCCAGGTGCGCCAGCCGTGGCTCGGGGCTGCCGCAGCCGGCGCTGCTGATGCTGCCCCTGTGGTGCCTCTGGTAGAGCTCCGCGCTGTCGCCCCCTCCCAGGTAGAGCTGCCTCTGTCCCAGCACCAGGTCGGAGCTGTGGTGCTTGGGCTGCTTCTCCGGGCTGCGGGGCCCAAAGTTCCTGCCGTACTTCTCCGGACTGAGGCCCCTCATGACGCGGCTGTGGTCCGGCACCGATATGGAGCCGCAGCGGGGCCGGCACAGCTGCGGCAGGGTGTAGGGATACTCCAGGCTGGTGCTGCGGTGGCGCCCGGCCGGGTGCTCGGGGCTGGGTACCTCCCGGTCCCGCGCCGCCTGCATGCCCCCCAGTCCGCTGATGCTGCTGCAGCGGGGTTTGTGGGCCAGCTCGGGGCTGCCCTTCTCCACGCCGCTCACCCCGGGCGCCAGGTGGGGCTGCTGCTTGTGGTGGGGGTGGTCCGAGCTGTCGGCGCTCCCGGCGCTGGACGTGCTGCTCCCGTCGCCCACGTCCCTCATCAGCAGGCCGTGGCCGGGCACCAGCAGCAGGCTGTTCTGGCTGTCGATGGAGTTGCGGCAGCCCACCGTGCCCACGTTGCCTCCTCCGGGTCCGCCGCCGCCACCGCCGCCGCCTCCTCCTCCGCCCGCCACGCCCTTCTCCTCATCCAGCAGCAGGCAGAGCTCCTTCAGCTCCACGTTCTCCCGGATCACCTCCTCCTGCCGCAGCTCCAGCTCCTTGAGCTTCTGCAGGTACAGGCTCACCTCCTTGCGCATGATGCTGGCACTGTAGCGTCCCAGGCGCTGCCACTCGCGGGACACGCGCTTGCCCTTTTGCCGGTCGTCGTCCAGGAAGCAGCAGAGGTCACGCAGTTCGCGGTTGTCCTCCTGAAGCTTCTGATTGACGTCCTGGAATCGGAGGGAGGAAACAAAACAAGAGCGGCTTGAGTTGAACTGCGCGCGGCCTGAAGCGTGAAATAAATGAGGGGACGAATGCAACGCAGTGCTTTCAGGAGGAGGAACAAAAGAGCCTCTCTTCTCCGCCGCTTCATTTCATAGTAAATCGTTGGAGCCATTGTTCTCATTCATTCGCTGCCCTCTGAGATATCATTCCAATGCTGCGCGCCGATATAATGAGATGAAATCCTAATCCTCTCTACCTTTTCCCATAAAAGCCCCGCGCCGACTGCCGCGCAGCGTTTAATGTGGAATACAGGATTAGAACGCTCGGCTGGAGATGGAGAGGCCACACACACACACACACACACACACACACACACACACACACACACAGTGTGTAACACACAGAAAGTAAGAACAAGGCGGAGGTGCGGCCGCAGTGTAACACACACACACACACACACACACCGGACATTTTACACACAGCAGCGTTTACTTAAAACATCCGTTCCATTACCTCCCTAAGAGCTCGCTGCTCCTCCCCACCCCACCCCCTCCGCACCCCCTCTTCCTCCCCATCCCAACATCTGGCTCCTTCCTGTGTAATTAGCTAGCTGGAGCCTGTGCGAGGAGGTGACAAAGTCCTGGAGAACAGGCCGCTGCTGATGCTACACGGTAAAACTGGTTTAGTCTTACAGCATGAGCTGGAACACTGTTGGAACTCTGCTTGTGTTCCAGAGCAGGTTGGACAGAGTGCAGCAGGTTGAAGGTTACCCCATGTGTGCTTAGAAAGCAAGGACCGATTCAGACCCGCGCAGATTTATGAGCACCCAGCTTACAGGAACATGAGGTGTGCTCGGCCAAGGCAGAGAGAGAGGGAGAGATATCTGGATGCCAGATTTTAATCCTGGCACGAGAAAAGAGCAGTTGATTTTTTTTTTTTTTTTAAAGAGAGAGATGTCTTGCTCATCACCAGCAGAATGGAATTCAGCCTCGCTGCACTGGTACCTGCCTTGATGCCAATGTTAGCTGATTTTAAAGATCCAAGTCTTTGTGTGAACTCTCCAGAAAAGTTCAAGGTGCAGTGCTGGAGATCTGCCCTTTGTGATGTCATTAAGGGTGCAAATCACTCTCTGATACCTCTCCCAGGTTAGTGGCCACACCTCCAGCCAGGTGTGCGCTCAACTAGTCTGAGACTAGCTGTGTTTTTGTCCCCTTGCATTTGACATGGGGATCAACATTTGAGGGGTTCAACAAACACACCAAACCCAGTGTTCTATGTTGCTGCTGCCAAACAGAGGCCTGTCCACTTTCCCGCAAAATCCTTTTTCAATGAATTGCACCATGTTGCTCATGTGGATCCTTGGACTATAAATAGAAATCGAAAAACTGCTGTTATATGGGACCTTCGAAACCCAAATTCAATCTCCTCAGCGCAAGTTGGGTCGTTTGAATGCTACAAGCTTGCTGGTCCAACGTGCACACAAGAAGTGCACGCATCATCATCGTCATCGTCATGGTTTTCAGTAAGGCCTGCAAGGGAATTCCGCCCCGGCGCCGTCTATTCTCATGCCGCGTCTGCCGAGGCCATCATAAAATAAAAATTAAAAAAAAAAAAAAAAAAACGAGGGAGCGCTCACTCACTCACTCCCAGCCGCCGTGCACGCGCGCTCTCAGGTGCGCTCCTCCAAACCTATGATCTCATCCCTCATCGAATGCGCGCCGCCGCCCCGTCACCCCCTTTCCGCCCACACTCCCCTCACCTTCAGCCCTCTGATCTCGTTCAGATGCAGCTGGAGGCTGCGGTTGACCTCCCGGATGAGATTGCCGTGGTCCAGGATCACGCTCATCTTGTCGGCCTCGGAGCGCCGCAGCCGCCGCACCAGCTCCTCCTTGGTCCACTTGAGCAGCTCCTCGTCGCTCAGGCCGGAGATGTCCTCCGCCGGACTCTCGCTCTTGGCAATGGAGAGCTGCACCTGGGGCTGGGGCTGGGGCTGGGGCGGCGGAGGAGGAGGAGGAGTCGCCTTCTCCATCGGAACGGCTCGCCCGGCACCGACGAAGCGCAGAGACTTGCTGTGTGAGAGGCTCGCCGGCGACCTCCGCTCGCATCCGCGCTGCTCGTCAACGCTGAGAGACGGTGGGAGACGGTCACCGGCAGAAAGTCGCTCGCATAGTTTGGCCCTTTCTTCTTCTTCTCCTTCTTCTTCTCCTTCTTCTTCTTCTTCTTCTTCGTCTTCTTCTTCTTCTCCGCACCTTTTTCCCTCTCACTGTTGCTCCTCCACTCTCGGCGAGAGCAACAGCTGACGGTGCCGGCAGATGCGAGATGCGACGGAGGAGAGGCGATCCGCGGCTCTCCGCTACCCCTGCAGCATCCTCCCGGCAGACGGAAGCGTGAGGGCGGCACTGCGGCTGTAGAATCCCGGCGCCGTGGAGCCAGAGGTGGTCGGTCCGAGCATCGGCGGGAAGTCGGCGCGCGCGCACACGCATACACACCTGCCGCCTGCGGAGGGCTCAGCTCTCTGCGAGACGTCAGGAGGGAAGGAGGCTCGCAGCTCTCCACACCTCCTCCCTCACCATCTCTCTCTCTCTCTCTCTCTCTCTCTCTCTCTCTCTCTCTCTCTCTCTCTCTCTCTCTCTCTCTCTCTCGCTCCTTGGGGGAGGAGGGATTGTCGCTACGCAAAAAAAGAACGTTTGGTTACAGCGTCACTTCCCGGTCAAAGGCAGTCATAGCAGGGAAATCGTTCCGGCGTTTGTTGCATCTCAGCCTCTGTGCCACAAATAAGTTGGGAAGCTTATGCAACAAGTTTGTGTAACCATTGCAAAAACATGGATTGGGAAATACGTGTGTTTTTATTTTTTTGTTGTTGTTGTTTTTTGGTTTTTTTTTAATGAACCTGTTGCTAATATGTATGCTAATAATAACCATTCCAAAATACCAACAATATGCAAATACACTACACTACACTACACTACACTTCCTGTTGTTTCTGTACTGTTGTCCTGAATATTTTCATTTGTAGTTTGTGGGGGGGGGGTTGCCCCTATAACCGTAGCATGAAAAAATGTGCAACATCACATCAAGTTGTGACCTTTCCCAAATGGAATTTCTGATGAAGCGGGGAAATGCTTGCAGGGTGGTGCTGAAGTGACCTGCTTTCTGTTTGAAATAGATAAGCACATATAAATACATGAAATGCAATAGCACCATTAGTACAAATATAGAAGGAAATAAAATTATAGCTCCAAAAACAAAAGAAAATAATAATAATAATAATTGTATGTCAGTGGAAAAAAATGCCACGAGTCGCCGACTGTTGGAGGAGAACTTCATTTCCCATGATCCCCTTTTCCATGCGCTCTACCGTTTGACCCGCTACACTTCGGAAAGTACGTTCGCTTCCAGGACACGCCCACCGAGTGGTCCCTTGTGACGTCACCAAACCGAGAGCCAATCGGAGACGCGTGAACTTGGAGTAACACGTCATTCTAGTAAAGTAGAGAAGCCGGCTGCCTGGGTCTGGTCCGCAGGACCGTCTTCCGTCTCCGTTCTGCGATTCCTCCGTCGGCTTTTCAAGGCCAAATGCTGTAATTTGCTTTAACTCCTACACGCGCCTCAACTACATCAAGACCCTAAACACCAACCCGACAGAAAAAGGTAAGAACCGGGACGAATTGTGCCTCCGAGTAGGCCATCCTGTTGGTCTTCCATCAACGTGACGGAAGGAAGTGGTCAAATGCTACGACCCCTTAGCTAGGCTACTAGCTTACGGCTCCGCTAGCCGGAGCATTGAGTGATAAAACCTGCTGTGATGAGCATTGTTAACATTTCTGCGCACATCCTCATTTCTGTAACGAGTCTTGTCGTTGTGTTGTTATAAAGGCCCCCCGTTTTAATAATTTTCGAAAGTTCATCGTAGCTCACTGACTGTTGATTCAATTCATTCGGTCTCTACTGATACGTGGCGTGAAACCTGTGTTGATCCGTGTAGCTGACAGCTCGTCTTGGCACAGACGAGTCAAAAATAATGGTCGAGTGTGTTACGAGGGCACATGTGACGTTATGCAATCGAGGGAAACATTTATTTGATCATTGTGGCTCAGATCCCAATCTGTAGATACAGCCAGCCAAAGGTCACGTCCAACAAACATTTGAGTCCTCGCCTCGTCGTTGATGTGTTCGGTTCACCCACAATGTCCCGCAAATGACGATAATAACAAATTACAAGAAAGACGGGAGGGGGTAATTTCACCTCAACAGGCGTGATATTTTGATGACAAGGTATTCGTTTAAATCTTGTTTGAATACGGGTGAGTATGGAGTGGACACGTTGATGATTGCTTTAACTGCAATTCTTAACTAGTCAGAGGCAGTTTCCATTTTTAAATTCAGAGGATGCAGTGTAGGGAAATGAGTTTTCTATTGATTGTTGTACTTTAACTGTTCTGCCCCATGTAGAGTAGAGACAAGTGTGTACTTTGAGATCAACTTGTTTCGGCATTAATCTGATCATTGATTAAGTTAATTGATTGATTAAGCTATCGTGCTTAAATGTAATACTCCATTTTAGGCTGAAGTTGTATTTTCTGCAGTAACTGCAGATCGACTGGTCTGGTTAGGAGATGATGAGGTCACCACAGGGACTGGCAGCCATGTGGCACATGCACAGTAACATCAATGGAATCAGACTTATTTGTTATTATTTCAAATCTTTTGAAGAGAGAAATAATCTGCCGAGCTGACTGCACATGTTGTGTTTTTAGTCCTACCTCCTGAAGTCTCTCTGTAGCTATTGCATCATTAATCTACAGTGACGCTGTCGCTGATAATAGTACGGAACAACGTGGCCGTGGCAGCATTCTTCTTCTCTTGTAGAGGTGTCATTCATGTACTGGATTCCACCAGAGGTGGATCCTCAAGTGCGTCAGCAAATTCTCTTGCGCTGTTCCTCACAATAAACTGGTTGGTCTTGTTTTCTGTTGACGCAGTTAAGAGTCGTGACTATTAGTTAGTCTTATTTTAGCGCAGCAGTGAACAGAGCACCTGTGTGAAGAGCAGTTTGCCCGCGACCAGCGCCGGGAAGCTTTGACAAAGACGTCTTCCTTTGGAGTTAACAAGGACTCACTGTGATCTGTGGGGCTCCTTCTCTGTTGAAGCGCCGCCATGTCGACCTACCAGGAGTTCATCCAGCAGAACGAGGACCGGGACGGAGTGCGGTTCAGCTGGAACCTCTGGCCGTCCAGCCGGCTGGAGGCCACCAGGCTGGTGGTCCCAGTCTCCTGCCTCTTCACGCCGCTGAAGGAGCGACCCGACCTGCCACCGGTTCAGTACGAGCCGGTGCTGTGCAGCCGGGCCAACTGCAAGGCAGTGCTCAACCCACTGTGGTGAGTCGCGTTGTTCCACTTTTTCACACAGATGTAAAATGAAAAATGTTTGTGAATCTTTTTTCATATCTGTGTTGATCATTAGCATTAACAGTGTATGCGCCTTTTCATTTCCTCACCCTTCTCTAAACTTAAATGCTTGTCAATGTGTGATGTGTTTTCTTTTTTCTTTTTTCCCTCCTAAAATGAAACTTGACTATCGGGGGCTTCACCTTTAGACTGGTTTTAATGTAGTTTGGTCACAGCAAAGGTTTTAAATATACAACATGTTGCTCATAAGGGTAGCAGACTGGCAGTGTCCGTCCTGGAATTTGGATCTGAAAACTAAACTGTTTCTGGTGCTTCTCTTGCAGCCAGGTGGATTTCAGAGCAAAGATATGGGCCTGCAACTTCTGCTTTCAGAGAAATCCGGTGAGTATCCGCCGGCTCTCATGCAATTTACTTTGGCGCGGGCGTTTGCTCCGACAAATATTGCCCTGCACGTCACGCTTTGGACCAGCTGTCTTCCTGTGCAAAGGTTGATGTGGATTTTTTTCCTTGTCTCGGCAGTTTCCTCCGTCCTACGCAGGCATATCAGAAGTCAACCAACCGGCTGAACTCATGCCACAGTTTTCTACCATTGAATATATTGTCCAGGTAAAAAAAACACATGCATACTTTACATACACTTTGAACTTAGTGGAAGGAAAATTACTGCAAGACTTTCATGAGGATTTGGTGGATTGGAAAAATATTTCAGGTTCACCTTTGTGTCCAAGGGCCACAAGTACGGCTTCATAAATAAAACACAAGTTTTTCAAAAGTAACCCGAGCTGCTGCTGCTGCTGCTGCTGCTGCTGCTGCTGCTGCTGCTGCTGCTGCTGCTGCTGCTGCTGCTGCTGCTACTGCTACTGAACTGGAGCGTGTTGAGCAACAGCAGCACTACAGCACAGCGCTTTATTTTACAGAAATAAATCTGTAAAATTAAATTGGTGTCAAAAGTCTAACGTCTTTTTCTGCCACTTGGCAGCGCGGGCCGCCGACTCCTCTGATCTTCCTCTATGTGGTGGACACCTGTTTGGAAGAGGAGGACCTGCAGGCCCTGAAGGAGTCACTGCAGATGTCTCTCAGCCTGCTGCCGCCCAACGCCCTGGTGGGCCTCATCACGTTCGGCCGCATGGTCCAGGTGCACGAGCTGAGCTGCGAGGGCATCGCCAAGAGCTACGTGTTCAGGGGCACCAAGGACCTCTCGTCCAAACAGATCCAGGTAGGCGCCAAGACACGGATGTGTCCACGGATCGCAGCCTGTGCAAATATCAAGAGAGGCATTTACGCCTTTTTCCCTGCGAGGTCAAATAAGCGTGTCAATTTAAAAAATTTTACGCGTGTTTGTCTTCTGTGTGTGCTCAAGGAAATGCTGGGTTTGTCGAAGCCAGCGGCGGCGGGACAACAAGGCCGCCCGCCGGCCCCCCAGGAGGGAGCGCCGTCCTGCAGGTGAGGGCGGAACGTCCACACTCGGCGCCGGCCTGCTGCCTCCCGGCTGCTGGGAGACACAAAGACGTCCTGTTTTCTAAGATCTGTTTTTTGTCTTGTTCAGGTTCCTGCAGCCCGTGCACAGGGTGGACATGAATCTGACCGACTTGCTGGGCGAGCTGCAGAGAGACCCGTGGCCCGTGCCGCAGGGGAAGCGGCCGCTGCGCTCCACCGGCGTGGCCCTGACCGTGGCCGTCGGCCTCCTGGAGGTAACGGACCGCTCGGCTCGCGTCCGATCTGAGCGCTAATATGCAAAGGCAGTCGGTCGGCTATTGCAGAAAAAACACATCCCAGACATTTCTACCGAAACACAACTCTTAATCCGAACTTTGGCCCCTGTGGGGACGTCGCTGCCACATGGAACAGCGGAGGAAGGTACACGGCGGCAGATAACTGCACAGACTGTACGTGTGCACGCTGGCGGTTCAAAGGCTGCATCCTTGTTTGCTTTCTGTGTCACCAATGTTATTCCTCCCTCCTCACGCTGCCGGTCCGCATGGTTACGTAACAGCAGGGACGGATCGTTCCGCTGCTCCGCTTCGCTTCCAGCTGATGAAGCCTGGAAGTGTGAATCCTCCTCACTTTATTTCCAGTCGGTTGAATTTACTATCAGACGGCTGAAAACGGAAAGATTCTGCCGCCACCTCTGAGATCTCGCTGTCGACTTCCAAAAGTTTTACAGCCTCGGTGTTTCCTCGGCACGTTGGACTGTGGACTTTGTTGTTGGTGTTGGCAGCCAGTTCGGACCCCCTGACAACACACACACGCACACACACAGCCACTCACCGGACTCTGTTACTATACTATAAAAACAACAACACTGTTGTGAAATCAACCTGTTCAACTGATTTTCTGCGTGTTTCAGGAATGTCGGTTAAACTCTGGAGGAATCTCAAAATAGGAGAAATAATGTAACTAAAGTCAAATTGTCTGCAAACCGCTGAGTTTGTCGTGACTGACCAGTGATTGTGTTGAACACGCTAACAAAGTTTGTAACAATCAAATCCTAATGAGTGTATTAGTAGTAACATATTAACAATCACTTTCAGATGATAAAGTTCAGGTTCAGTTCCGTCAACTGTCGTCCGGATTTAAATGCATTGCAACTTCCTCATCTGGTGCTGAACAATCACTCGGTTCTGCTCACTGGCACTCAGTTCTTCTTTCTTCCTGTTCTCCAGGGCACTTTCCCCAACACAGGGGCCCGTGTCATGCTCTTCATCGGAGGCCCCCCCACTCAGGGCCCCGGCATGGTGGTGGGCGACGAGCTCAAGACCCCCATCCGCTCCTGGCACGACATCCAGAAGGACAACGCCCGTCACCTGAAGAAGGCGACCAAGGCAAGAAACTCTCTGAGCTTTCAGCGACGTTAACGGCTCAAAGTGATTCTGACAGGATAGAATAAACTGCGTAGTGTCACTTTAAAGCAAGTGCAATGCAATAATTCCCAACTTGTCTGTGCCACGCAGTATTACGAAGCCCTCGCCAACCGCTCGGCCACCAACGGCCACAACATCGACATCTACGCCTGCGCCCTGGACCAGACGGGGCTGCTGGAGATGAAGTGCTTGTCCAACCTGACCGGGTACGTTGCAGCGCTCGGCGCTCAGCTCGCCGTCCGCAAGCTCTCGCGCTGCTCAAACTGACGAGGGACTTTGACTGGTTGCGGCCACAGGGGTCACATCGTGATGGGCGACTCCTTCAACACCTCCCTGTTCAAGCAGACCTTCCAGAGGGTTTTCAGCAAAGACTACAACGGTGACTTCCGCATGGCCTTCGGAGGCGTCCTGGAAGTGAAGGTGAGCACGCGGCGGCGGCGATGACGACGCGCTCGGCGGCATGTTTCTCGATTTCACACTTGCGTCCTCTGCTCTCTGCAGACATCCAGAGAGCTGAAGGTGTGCGGCACCGTCGGGCCCTGCGTCTCCCTCAACTCCAAGGGTCCCTGCGTGTCGGAGAACGTGAGTCCTCGCCCGCCGTCCCTCCGCCCTGCTGCCTTTGATCCGCAGCCTAACAGAGTGTGCAATTGTCTCTTGTTGTCGTGCAGGAGATGGGCGTCGGTGGCACCAGCCAGTGGAAAGTGTGCAGCCTCAGCCCCTCCACCACCCTGGGCCTGTACTTCGAAGTGGTCAATCAGGTAAATATACTGACGGAGCATCAAACCTCAAGCCTGTGATGGAACTATCAGTGCAGCAGGGCCCCGTATCACAACTGGCCAATGAAAATGTGGACTGTTTGAGTTATCATAGTTGTCAGTCAATTCAATAAACTTATTTTATTTGTCTAAGGAACTTTGTTCATGGTTAAAAGTGTCAGTGCAGAGGCATCATAGGCGCATTTACAAATCCATTCATACATCAGCTCACTCATACCATAAATACCTTAAAAAAAAGCCTATTTTTGTTATGAGTCAAAGCAACCACGGTCTTTCACTGACATTGGTTGTTTCCATTTTTCATTGTTGGCCACTATGTGAGACCAGCTGCATTTCACAATCACGTTTGTTCTACTTACAGAACAGCAAAGTCTGCAAAAAAATCCATATAAAGAAATCGGTGCAAAATAAAAAGTTGAGTCTGACCCACTTCTGTGTGTCAGCTGATGCTCTGTATTTCAAATGCGTCAACAAGATTTTGCATGAAAACATGGAGACACATGCAAAGACCACTCGGAGGCCTCGTGAGCCCGGGTGGAAAAACCAAAAACCACCATAGACTCAATTTTACTGGTAAAACTAGTGTGAAGTGTAAACAAACTAAGTAAAGAACTTCCAGACTTGCAGATGGGGATAAAAAGGGATTTGACAAGGCCCCACAGTGGCCTGGTGGAGGTTCAGTAATCAGATGGAACAAGCGGGTCGCTGGTTGTGAAGAACTCTTTGTTTGTTGGGTGGGAAGACGAGGCTCTTCGTCCCGGCCAGGAGACAACGACGCTTGTTCTCCCGCACAATGACACAGCTGATGCAAGAGAAGCCGCCCTCTTACAGTCTGTTGTGTTGTTCTGTTTGTTTTTTCGCTGCAGCACAACGCCCCGATCCCCCAGGGCGGCCGGGGCGTGATCCAGTTTGTGACCCAGTACCAGCACTCCAACACTCAGAGGAGGATACGCGTGTCCACCATCGCCAGGAAGTAAGAATCCTTCACGTCTTCCCTTCCAGCCTGCAGGGCTGCTGCTGCATCCGCTTTCATTTGCTGGCTCATCCTGGAAAGTGATGGTGTTTAAACCCTGGGGTTGTTTACTGGGGCAGAACAAGAAGAGTCAACACTCCACCTCCTCCTCTGACACACTCACATTTAATGAACCGTGCTTCTTTTTTCCAAGAAAATAAGAAAAAACTTGAATCAATATTGGGTGGAAGAGTGGGAGGAGGGGGGGTGGGGGGGTGGAAGAGCATATTTGCATTCCTCCAGGTCGTGCCAACGCCTTTGAGGACTTGCGTGCGTCATTGCCACCACGCCTGCGCTCACCTGAAAATCGCCTCTTCCTCTTCCTCTTCCTCTTCCTCTTCCTCCTCCTCCTCCTCCTCAGCTGGGCTGACGCACAGACCCAGATCCAGCACATCGAGTCGTCCTTCGACCAGGAGGCGGCCGCCGTGCTCATGGCCCGACTGGGGGTCTTCAGGGCGGAGTCGGAGGAGGGCCCGGACGTGATGCGCTGGCTGGACCGGCAGCTAATCCGCCTGGTGAGTGACACTAAACAAACACACCCACACACACGATGTCAGTGGCGGGTAGAACAATGCATATTTGGAATAGTTTGAAATGTGAGAGCGACGGCCCACACCTGTGTGACGTTGCAACTGAGGGAGGAAAAAACGGAAGAAATATTTTCCATGACTGTGTTGTGTTTTGTCCTTTCAGTGCCAGAAGTTCGGCCAGTTCAACAAAGACGATCCCACGTCCTTCAGACTGTCGGAGTCTCTGTCTCTCTACCCGCAGGTGAGCGCACGTCACCGTGCACGAGGAAGCTTTTTTCTTTTTGTTTTTCCCCTGCCGTGGTGATGACCTCCCCCTCTCCTCTCCTGCAGTTCATGTTCCACCTGCGGAGGTCGCCCTTCCTGCAGGTGTTCAACAACAGCCCCGACGAGTCGTCCTATTACAGGCACCACTTCGTCCGGCAGGACCTCACCCAGTCCCTCATCATGGTCCAGCCCATCCTCTACTCGTACTCCTTCCACGGACCACCAGAGGTCAGCCTCACACCCTCCATCTGTCCGTCAGCGTCACTGACGTCTGCGCCGAGAGCCTCGCGCCTCTCCTGGTGTTGCCCGCCTGCCTCTGACGTTTTTCTCTTACTTGAACGTTTTCAGCCTGTTCTGCTGGACAGCAGCAGCATCCTGCCAGATCGCATTCTGCTGATGGACACCTTCTTCCAGCTGGTGATCTACCACGGAGAGGTGACTCATCATCATTTCCCCCTTTCAAATCTTTTATTAAAGTCCCATATTTTGCCAAATACAGAGCTAACAACCGAACAAGCGAGGGCTCAGTCCATAATTATTAAGATAATAATGTGCATCTCTGGCCAGTCACCAGACCCCCTCTGCCAGGTGTTGGTCCCATCAACTGAGACCATTGAATATTGATTATTACTCCCAAGTCCTGATCAGAAAAATCTAACAAAAGGCTCTAATACAGGGGTGGGCAAACTAGTTGGCTGTTGGGGCCACAGTGGGTTCTAAAATTTGACAGAGGGGCCAGAGCAGCAGCAGATGGATAGAGTGTTCTGGTGACCCAACTCATAGGAGAAATGAATATATCATGGGATATGTAGAAAACATGGAAAATGAACAAAAGCAAAGTTACAACAATGACTTTGTTGTAACTTTGCTTTGACAATGAAGAAATATTGATATTGAAATGACTCTTAAAACACTGAAAAAATGGATGAAATACAACTATTTTATGACTTATTCATATAATTTCTTTGAGTTCGACGGGCCGGATTAAAAAGCTTAACGGGCCGTATGTGGCCCCCGGGCCATAGTTTGCCCACTCCTGCTCTCATATGTTGCCATAAAGATTTAGCCATTTAACAGTCAGCATCCCTGCCAGTCAGTCGGTGGCGCTCACCGTCCCTGTCCTCTGCAGACCATCGCTCAGTGGCGGAAGGCGGGCTACCAGGAAATGGCCGAGTACGAGAACTTCAAGCAGCTGCTGCAGGCTCCTCTGGACGACGCCCAGGAGATCCTGCAGACGCGCTTCCCCATGCCACGCTACGTTGACACGGAGCACGGCGGCTCGCAGGCCCGCTTCCTGCTCTCCAAGGTCAACCCGTCGCAGACGCACAACAACCTCTACGCCTGGGGACAGGTACGGTGCCGCTGTACATCCTCGAGCAAAATGTCTCCCCTGTGGAGTTTGGTTGGTTTGAGTCAAAAGAAAATCGGCCCTAAAGTTTAGAGGCAAGGGAGAAATTTCTCATTTCCCTTCTGGGCCCAAATCAAATCTTTAAAGCCTGTGGATGCAGACAGGAAAACGAGTTCTGCTGTTTCCAGGCACTGAAAGTCAAACTGTCTGCAAACACATTTCCTGGATAAGCTCGCCGCCGATTCTAAGTGAGAATGATTGAAAGGATTAACCAGACCCAAACCCAAACCTGCAGTCAGCCAGACAAACGCTGCAAATTGAAATGTCTGGTGTTGTGTAATACTGTCTTGTCTGAAGAAGTTTGCCGTGGCTTTGGCCAAACTGTTTTCAGACGCTTTGCAATAACTGCAGCATTTTGCTGCTTTTGTTCAGTTTTGCTGCCAAAACATTTACATAAAACTTGTACGTTGCCTGATTTAAAAGCAACGTTACATCTTTTTTTTTTTTTAATTATTATTATTATTATTATTTTAAATGATTTATTGACTTGTAATGGGATGACTAAAACCTGCCCATTAACGCAGCGCCCCCAGCTGGCTCGTTAAAGCACAACATTATTTGAGTTGCCCTCTTTCTCCGGTCCACTCTCTGGCTTGGCTGCTCAGTCTTTTTCAGCCTTCGCTCGCCCTCTCACAACGCCTTTGGCGCCCCCTGGTGTCGGGAACGTGCAGTGACTTGCTAGCCTGTTAGCCTGTTGCATGTTCTTGCAAGAAGGTGCAGAGCAGGTAACCAGAATTTTACGGCCCTACCTGCGACCAGCTGCATCAAGAGAGATGCCATCCATGCCGTTTTCCCCATGACAAGTCAATACATCAAAATATATATAAATATATATGTATACACATGTACACAATTCAAATTTGCAGTGTAATTTGAGTCATTTTAAGTTGGCGCAGCAGCATGTTGCAGCCTCCCCGACGTGTTTTTGAGCCGCTGCTGTTTGTGTCGTGGTTCCAGGAGACGGGGGCCCCCATCCTCACCGACGACGTCAGCCTGCAGGTCTTCATGGACCACCTGAAGAAACTGGCCGTGTCCAGCTCCGCGTAGACGCCGGCCACGCGCGTTCCCGGCGTTCCCCGCCGTCAAGCGGGAGGTCCCATTAGCATTTCCATCTGGTTTTCCCGTGAAGGAGTCGTGCCCACAAAGTCCACTTGCATGCGCGCGCTTGGCTCCACCAGGCCGCTCAATGGCTTCACACATGACATTTCCATGCTGCAAAAAGAAGAAGAAGAAGAAGAAGAAGAGGGGTGGGGCGGGGGGACTTTGGGGGTTTGCAGCAGCACCACCAGCACATTCCTGATCAGAAAACGAGTCACGACTGCGATTCTTTTCATTTCCCTGTTATTGGTTTTTCTTTAAGAACTCTGCAACCAGACTGTCCCGACGTGAGCAATATAATAATCAACCTTTTATATGGGACACTGTTTCCAATGCAGGACATAATAATTAGGACTAATTTATTTTTTTCCCCAATATTTTTACCTTCTCATACTAATAATACTTGTTTGTTTTTTTTCCTGCCTGCAATAATGACACGTCTGGCGTCGGGCTGTGAGTGAAATGATAACGGCTCTTCCTTAGGAGGCCTGATGATGAAAACCCTCGGAGAGGCTGGAGGCCCGTTAATCACGCTTCATTTGAACGTGGAAAGGAAGAAAGAATGTGACAGGAAGAAGAAGAAGAAGAAAAAAAAAAACAATCCTATGTGGATTACACATCAAATGTTTTCCAAGAAAATTCCCTTCCAGTGATGAAGATTAAACGCTGTGAGGAAGGGAGGACGGTCGCTGCGGCTGAACTGAGGGCGACCCCTCGGCTGCTGGGCGACGGGGCCTGGCGGCTCGGCGTTGGACTCGCGCCTCTCACCCTGCGGGCGTCTCATCTCGCCCGCCGTGTTTGTTTTCTTTTCTCTCCGCTTCTTCTCGACCGCCCTCACCGTCAACTGTAAATAAACCTTTTAAGATTCTATAAATGTTCGACTTACATCTTGTCTGGATTATGAATGTTAAATATAAAGAAATATCTGATAGAACGGAGTCTGTGTCAGTGACTTATTTCCTCATCAGAGGCCTACACTCCCGTGCACACTGCAGTTCCACCAGCACCATGTGGCCTTCAGTGTATTTTTTTATGTTGTCTTCTGTTTTGTTGTGTTCTCGTTGAATTCTTCCGCCTCCGGCTTTGGATTTTCCATGCAGAAGTCGCAGAGTTTGGCAGCCAGTTGCTCAGTTTGCACGGCGCCGGCGTCTGTTTTACGAGCAGCTTGAAAAGGGAACAGCCTCCCTCCCTCGGCCACATCATCTTCACAACCACCCACCTCCACCTCCTCCTCGTCTTCCAGGCACCATGAAGGCCATCTCCCACACCAGGCAGGTGACACTCTTCTCCTCCTCCTCCTCCTCCTCCGTGCATCCCTTGTCATAATTGTCTTTTGTTTGTTTCTCATCCTGGCGGCTGCTTTTGTAAACACAAAGCCCTCGCAGCGCTGCTGCACGCAATCGTAACCCCCCCCCCCTCTGGGCTCACACACCATCTACTGTCTGTGCTACTGTAAGCTGATTTGAGAGCAGCCAGACAGTATGATTTCGAGGATCAGTGAATGGCAGATTATGAGGACTAATCCTCGGGGGGCCTATCTGTTTGGAGGCGAGTTCCACTCCTAGCAGCTCCGAGCGGAAGTCACAGCTGGAAATAAATAATAAATGAAATACAGAGGAAGGGGGGAAAAAAACAACAAATGAGGTCTTGTGTCCGTCCGGAGCTTAAAGGGCCACATGATGGTAAAAGCACGGAAACACATATGCTCCAAAAAAAGGTATTCGGGGGGGGGGCTTGACGCACTGCAAGCGAGCGGCTCTTTTAATCTCTCTCGGATACGGCGGACACTCCCTCGCTGGCCGTGCGCGACACGCACCTCTGACGTCCAGGAGCAGGGTTCTCTCTCTTCTCCCCTCTCCTTGACTCGCTCCAGCGTGCAACGCTGATCCAAACCGTACATGGATATGAGATGATCTCATAAAGTCCATATAATCATCATGTCCCTTCCACTCTAATCTGCTGCTGCACCACACTGCGATGTGCATGGCCCCCTTGTCTTGACACATGCAGCTAAAACCGTGCGTGCGTGTTTGGTGACGCACAACATGCACATTAATATTTTTTTCCTTCCCACCTCTCACGCTTTTTTATTTTTTCATTTGTTTATATCTGCGTCCTCGGAGGTCGGCGCTGATGCTCTCGGCCATGTGATTCCCGGGCTTAAGGGCCAAAGCCGCGAGGAAATGTGTCGTCTTATTATCTCCCATCAAATCCTAATGGATCAGTTGGGCCACAGAAATCCATTCTGGCTCCAGGCCCCCCATCTCTCACTTATGTAAGATTGTTTCATATAGAATATGTCACCGGCGTGTTTATGTAACCGCGGCTGATACGTGGCGTGGAAGTCAGATGGACGCGTCGGAGACAAAGGGCGGTTACTGCAGGCTCTGGGTGAGATTACAGGGCGGCGCAGCGTTTAATGAAGAGAAAGTTAATGACGGACGGTCGTCCTGCATCTCTTGACCTGCACGGCTGCTCAAGAAAAGACATTTATTAGTTTGGAGATAATGAAAGGAGACAAAGGACCAGGACGAGTTCTGTTTTCACACCCAGATGATGGAGAGAAAAAAAACCCACTCTATCCACACAGCGGAGGCTCTCTTTAAATACACTGAAACCTCTCAGTAAACTTCGAGGATCATCTGAGTATCTCACTGCCAGGTCAAGTGTACTTTCACTTGACCTGGCAGTTTTCAGTCATCAATATATGGAACATTACAACAACTACAAAACCACCAAACAGAGAGAAATCTCAAAGCAAAATCGGAGCAGACTTCCTTGTTTACAACAAATCAAGAAAATAAGGGTAAATCAACAGCACTGATACAGAGGAAGTCCCACCCCCCATAACTGAAACTACCAACACACAGTGTTAGAAAGCTGCCTTGTATCTGACTGGAAGAGGCTGGTTGTTCTCAGAGCTACTCGTAACACAGTCAGACGCACACCTGAGGCACCTGTTGCATGTCTCCTCAGTCACTGGCTCTTTGGGAAAGGACCTTCTCCTGCCCAGCCAATCAGGTGTCCGGCTGGCTTAGTGAGACCTGAACTGACTCAGGTGTGCTTGGAGTATCAGTCAGGTCAAGGCAGAACCAACAGCGTCCTGGAGGAGGAGAAATACACAGAGTCACAGGGAAACGTAATCAGTCTGCGGCTTATTTCTGCAACTTGTGCTGCTGGAGTCCAGTCTGCCTCGACCGTCTTCACCGTGCAGGTGAGGTTACAGACATCCTCTAACAAGTCAAACGTCCACTGCAAATACAAGAATGCCAGAAGACCAGGATATACATCTGCGACGAATGCCACAGCAAGACAGGAGTATTTCGAGACCATGACCCAGGATTTCACTTCAGCTGTGGTGTTTACCGACATGTGCTGTCATCGATCGCCCCGCCTGCAGTGGAAAAAGGACTCACGATGTGTGAACTTGAGATCAGGGATTAACCTCCTGTTTTCCTTTGTGAACACGGGCGACGCCCTCTAGCCACACGCTGCAGCGCACGTCATAAGCAGTGTTTGTCGAGCTCGGCTAAGCGCAGCGTCTTCCAACATGGTGCTGATACTCGCGGGGCCTCGCCGTGTTGCTGTGGACCGCTGGATTATCTGAGGGCACTAAGTGGAGCAGCCAGATTTAGTCACACTAGTTGTGTGTGCGTGTTTTTTTCTGTCTTTACATGCTAGTTTCAAGATGGTTTAAACCATTCAGTAACTCGTAACAGGGAGAAATGGCACCGCTGATACTCCGCCCCCTGCTGGCCTGGTATCAGTCTCTTTGGTATACTGACAGGTTGAAATAGACTACTGAGCTAGCTTGCGTTTGTGAGGTTCAGGACTCCCGTTTTGCTGTTGTGGCAATGTCAATGTGACTAGTCCCAGGTAGAATAACGCCCCCTGCTGTCGACCTATAGCATGCTGGCTTTTGACACAGTGCCCCCAGCTGACCTGCCTAAATAACTGCAAGAACACGTAGACCAACAGTGACTCCTCTTACCCGGAACAAGCTAGGTGACTAGCTAGTTCAGAAGGCTCTGTATGTTCTTAATGGCAGAGGTGTCATTCTTCCTATTGCAAATCGATAAATAAAAATGATTTAAAAATAACTATTTTCAAACTAAAAAGAAAATGACTAACTAATTTTGAATGGGAAAAATACTTTAAGGCAACACTTACAACAATAATATTAGCAGTTCTTGCTGGGCTATAAGACGCTAGCTAGCTAACTCACTAGTCTAGTTCATTTCAGGGATGCCCAAGAGAGCAACCACAGTGAAACAGTCCTATACCAGGCTAACTGGGGGTGCTATGTCAGTGTCAGAGCTTCCCTTCTCCGCAATACAAATCATTCATTCATTCATTCATCTTCTATACCCGCTTATTCCTATTCAGGGTCACGGGGGTCTACTGGAGCCTAGGGGCCCAATACAAATCAATCACTTGTTTAAAAAAAGGACTTTTCACTCATTTTAGAGAACAACTCCAACTGTAGTGACCTCAGATAATCCAGTGGGTCCTGACAACACGTCGACTCCTAACCACCAGCTCCAGTAGCGGCAGCAGCAGCTGGTTCAACTCATAATGGCCACAGTTATTTTTGTGCCTAAGCATGTTTAAACCCTGCGTAATTGCAAACAGCATATGCGCCCTCCGGTGACCCGTCACCATTTACAAAGACTGGACCTTTACAATCATCCACGCACGACGCAGCCAGTTGGCTTCGATTGATAGTGAGATGTGTTGGCGTGTGAAGTGTCGCAAACGACGCAGCGAGACGTGTCAGCTGTCGGGCTGGTTGGAGATGAGCCGGCAGGCAGTCTGGTCAGCGGCCGCAGCAGCAGCAGCAGCTCATCAACCTCCCTGTGACCTCTGCCTCAATCAGAGCGCACATCACTTCTCAGAAGTCCAGCCGGAATTTATAGAGGGCATTCCACCTAATTCAGAATGAGTCTAAGTCGCTGTTATCTCCTGTCTGTTATCTCACTTTTCCCCAGGTGATAAAAGATGTAAGACCCAAAGTGAAAAAGGAACTCAAAGTGGCAGTGCACACATTCTAAAACACATTGCATATAAAAGTCCTTGTAGGATACTGAAAATAAACTTTTACAAACCTTTAAAGATAGAAATAAAGAAGAATAGAAAGTTGAAAAATAGAATGACTTACAAGTGTAGTTGCATCACTTTGGTCAAGATAGGAAACAAATATATATTTTTATCTATTTATCTATATCTATATATATATCTATATATCTATGTCTTTATCTCAATATCTGTATCTATACACACACACACGTTTGCAGCTTCTTGTCAGACCCTCTACGTCGTCACAAATAACAAACTTATGGCTGGGGGTGTGGTGGCTAACCTTAGGGAGGCAATTGTGAGCCATTCCTTCCCTCTGACATCACAAAGGGCCAAATACACACTGTCTGACAAGTGGAACAAGCAATGTTTAAAGACTTCCGCATTTCTGAGGAGTCACTGTAAGACCAGACAGGCACAGGAATTAAAAGCTGTTCTTTTGCTTTGCTTTGTGCGTTTTGCTTTTGTTTCCACTCAGTCAAAGCCTTTTCCAGCTCTCAGTCACAGGGGTGATGACGGTCCCATCAGTTACTGGGCCGCCTGACTGTTGACAAGTAGAGACCGGAAGGAGGGAGAATACGCGGCGAAAATCCTCGCGGTTGACGCAAACGCGCGTCAAATCCGTTAACAACGTGACCTCCCATAGGCTGGGGGGATGCGCGCGCGCGTGTGTGTGAAAGAGAGAGAGAGAGAGAGAGTGAGAGAGAGAGAGAGCTGGTGAGGGAGGAGGTGTGGAGAGCAGCGGCAGCAGCAGCAGCAGCAGCAGCAGGTCTCACGGCAGCAGGCTGGGATGCGGACGGTCATGATGAGAGCTCCGTACAGCGCGCCCCGCGTGACGTCGCCAGGTGCGCTCGGACAGTGAGCGCGCGTCGCTCCCATGAACTTTTGGGTCCCGCAACATCTTCATCACCCCCGCCGCCAGGGACCATGAAGACCAGCCGGAAGTGCAGGACGCTGCTGTCGGTCGGCCTCAACTTCTTCGCGCTGCTCTTCTCCATCACCGCCTTCATCACCACCTACTGGTGCGTGGGCACGCAGCGGGTGCCCAAGCCCAAGTGCAGCAAGCTGCGCACGCACCAGTGCATCGACTACGGCGTGAACGAGACGGACCCCAACAAGGTGGTGTACAGCTGGGAGACCGGCGACGACCGCTTCCTCTTCCGCCAGTTCCACACCGGCATCTGGTCCTCGTGCGAGGAGAACATCCACGATGAAAGTAAGGCCAGGTGTGTGTGTGTGTGTGTGTGTGTGTGTGTGTGTGTGTGTGTGTGTGTGTGTGTGTGTGTGTGTGTGTGTGTGTTATATTTAAATACTACAGTAACTTAGGAGGCCGTGAGATAGTTTTCAGAAGATCAGAAGAGTTTACAGAGCTCAAGTTCCACCTGTTTTCTCATAACTAGTCCAACTCAACTGTAAAGTGTGTCTGCAATGACATAAAGTCGTATCCGCACATCTTCTCCAGCACATCTTCTTCTCCCTAACTGTTGGTCATATGATAGAACACAGCAAATGATTAGTGACACCAGTGGGTCACTGTCTGTTTCCTTCGCTACATTGAAACTGACAGTAAGTAACTGCGGCAGAGTTGACTGGCGATACCAGCGTCTCGTTTTCCTTGTGCTGTTGTTCCTGTCTGAGGAAAATGAACAGCCGACACGCACATCTGACGAGTGATCGCTGGAGTCCAAGTCTGACAGACTTCCAGTAGAAATCAGTCCAGTGTATTTCAGGGTAATCGCCCTGGAATATTGACATTGTGCTTAATTATTTCTGGAAACCAGCGGCTTCTGTTTTCATTCCTTCATTTCTTTATTTTTCATTGAAAATCTCCTCAACGTGCGCACAAGAGGTCAAATGAATGGGAGCATGCGGTGCAGATAGCGCAGCTCGCGGCAGGTGGCAGCCATTTGAAAGCTCAGGTCAAAGGTGAGCCGCTGCGCACGCTTTTGTCGCACGACCCGTGTACGCTGCGATTACTACACAAAGCAACACGCCTCCGTGCCTCATCGAGCGGCCCATGCGGTGTGATGGGATGGTGGGTGGGGTGGGGGTCGGGGGGGGAGTTGGGGTCTTCCAGCCGGGGCGGCTCCACTTAATGAGGGTTATGCAACAGGCGCCTTGATGAGTTTTCCCTCTAAACAGCTGTCGCCACAACTTCTCCCACCTGATTAACGAGCTCGGCACACTGCAGCAAATCCAGTGACACGGCCCCGCCCCTCCCCCCCGCACCCTCCCCGCCTGCGGCCCCCAGCGCAGTGCAGTGTGTCAGGGGTCTCTTTTCATTCCCCGTGTTCCCTCGCTGATCTGACACACTTTCCAAACACTTTCCAGACCACGCGCTGAAAGGTTGGCGGACGCCGTGCGTCTCCTCGCTCTCGGGGGTGGCGGCAAAAAAAAAAACCCAACAAAAAACGCAAAATGAGAAGCACCTGCATGAGTGGCAGCAGATGTCGGGTGGGCTTTGCCAGGGCAGCAGCTGGCGGCTGCAAAGCTGCGTTGACGACACGTCCGCCTCTTGTTCATTGTTGTGTTTGTTCTCCTCTGCTGGGACGCCGGAAATGTCGAAGAGTTGGAGAAAAAAAATTGCTTAATATTTATTTTGCAAAGCCCTGTATTGTGGTAGAAATTGTTACAGATGTGCTGTTTATGTGCGTTGCAGGTGAACGATGCCGGAGCTTCATCGACTTGGCTCCCCCTTCAGAGAAAGGTGAGTGTGGAACTCCTGGACCACCTGAACTGCCCAACATTAAAACAGGACTGAGATATTTTCACTCTACTTTCACTAAACTTATAATTTAGTATAATGCAGTAATATCCACAGCAAGCATGTAATGACGACTGAATTACCCTGTTTTGTAGATTAGCACTCACAAAGCAACAGAATTTGAGTTATTCAATTGAAAGGATGTGAGCTGGCTTTTGTGAAAACACACAATCAAGGAATGTCAAGGGTTTCCAATTTAGACTGCAGGCAGAAACTAAAAAGAAAAAAGCTCAGTCTAAAAAAATGCTGTCTGTCACTTTAAATATTCTATACAAATCCAGCATATTCAAATTTTACCAGAATCTAATTTAAGTTTTGTCCTCATTTTTCTACATCTTTCAAAACTTGAAACAAATTGCATTTGTTGCAAATATCACCGAGTGTCGCAAGTGCCACTAAAATATGTTTTGATAATTTCAGTTTTCAAAATTTTTAATTTTAAATTTGATAATTTGAAATATATATTTTCCATATCTACCTGTACACTGCACAACAGCCTAAAGACCAGTTCTAATTTTAAGTGGCGTGTCATTTTATTCTCGAAAATTAAATAAAAAGCCAATAACAACGACGTTCCGCAGACCAGCTGGACCTGGTCGGCTCTATTGATGACTGAAGATGTGGTCCAGCCCGTCTGTCCTTCACATTGCCATTGTTAAAGCTGAGAGAAAGCTGACCTCTGACCTTGGTGTGGGTGTGCAGGGATGCTGTGGCTGTCGCTGGTGTCTGAGCTGCTCTACATCGTGCTGCTGGTGGTTGGTTTCAGCCTCATGTGTCTGGAGCTCGTCCACTCCAGCAACGTCATCGACGGCCTCAAGCTCAACGCCTTCGCCGCCGTCTTCACCGTGCTCTCAGGTACGAAAGCACAAAGTGCAAATCAAAATTCATCACATTCACACATCATTCACAGCTAAGCCCACCCACAGATCTTCCCCTACCCAGATTATTGGAACAAAGTGCATATGGATTATATGACCTCTTCCTTTTTTATACATATACAATTTATCAATGCTGTGATTCAAAATAGATCCCATCCGCTTCCTTAGTTCCTTAGTTCCTTAGTTAATGAAAACCTCTTGTGGACGCAGCCAGAGACTAGAAACCATGAGAGCGGAGCAGGAGGACGAGAGCAAAGACTTTCAAATTCAAAAGTTGATGATGTGCAAAAAAAGACCAGAAAACAAATAGCAGCTGCAGTGAGCAAGAGAACTTTAAAGCTTTTTGTTTAAATGTGTGAATGCAGCAGCCAGAAGTTTCCCCCCAGTTTCCTCCAGTTTCCCCTCCAGTTTCCCCTCCAGTTTCCCTCCAGTTTCCTTCCAGTTTCCTCCAGTTTCCCTCCAGTTTCCCTCCAGTTTCCTCCAGTTTCCTCCTGTTTCCCTCCAGTTTCCTCCAGTTTCCCTCCAGTTTCCCTCCAGTTTCCTTCCAGTTTCCCTCCAGTTTCCCTCCAGTTTCCTCCAGTTTCCCCTCCAGTTTCCTCCAGTTTCCCTCCAGTTTCCCTCCAGTTTCCTTCCAGTTTCCCTCCAGTTTCCCTCCAGTTTCCTCCAGTTTCCCCTCCAGTTTCCTCCAGTTTCCCTCCAGTTTCCTCCAGTCTCCTCCCAGTTCCCTCTAATTTCCTCTACTTTCCTGTCTGTTTCCTCCAGTTTCCTCCAGTTTTCCTCCACTTTCCCTCCAGTTTCCCTCCAGTTTCCTCCAGTCTCCTCCCAGTTCCCTCTAATTTCCTCTACTTTCCTGTCTGTTTCCTCCAGTTTCCTCCAGTTTTCCTCCACTTTCCTTCCACTTTCCTCCAGTTTCCCTCCAATTTCCCTCCAGTTTTCTCCAGTCTCCTCCCAGTTCCCTCTAATTTCCTCTAGTTTCCTGTCTGTTTCCTGCAGGCCTCCTCGGGATGGTGGCTCACGTCATGTACACGCAGGTCTTCCAGGTCACGGTGAGCCTCGGCCCTCCCGACTGGAGGCCCTACAACTGGGACTACGGCTGGTCCTTCTGGTACGGAGATGATCTCACTCTCGCCTCCTACATTATTTATCATCATCATTATTGTTGTTGTTAGTTTACTGTTTCATCAGGAGAGCAGAGAGAGAGAGAGGAGGCCTTTGGCAGCGACTGGCAGCTTCCACCTCTTCTCTCGGCATCACTGTCTCTAATGAAAAAAGCCCAAAGCTCTCATGTTATGGCAGGATTAGGCTTTGGTGTCCAAAGCCCCACCACGGGCCAGATTGGGATTGCATAAGGGGATAATATTTTCGCTCATTTACAGCGAGCGCAGTATGCTGCGGAGGCTAAACAATTCTTGACCTTTTGCAGGGGCTTCGACCAACCTGAGTGAAAAAAAGTGCATGACACGCTGAATCTAAGCACGCGTGTGTGTGTGTGTGTGTGTGTGTGTGTGTGTGTGTGTGTGTGTGTGTGTGTGTGTGTGTGACACTAATCCCTGAGCAAAATATTGAGGGTCAAAATGTCAAAATGGAATCTGGACGGCAGCCCTTCACAAGAGCCGGCCCCTTAATTTATTTTTTCCATTAAATTTCACATTTTGGTTGAATTTCAGATTACAAAAAAACAAAAATAAACAAAGCCCCTCCCCTCTCTGTGTCCTCCTCCAGCATGGCCTGGGCCTCCTTCACCTGCTGCATGGGCGCCTCGGTCACCACCATCAACTCTTACACCAAGACCGTCATCGAGTTCCGGCACAAGCGCAAGACCTTCGAGCAGAGCATCCGCGAGGAGCACGCCCGCGAGGCCTTCGGATACTTCCGCGAGCGCTCCGTGCTCTCCATCTCCAAGACGGTGGACGTTTACTCCTGCCAGACCCCCCAGAGCGGCAGGAAGACCCCCATACCGGCTGACTCTCTGGACCTGAGCGACATCGCGGGCTCCCTGGGGGAGGAGCAGTGTTGAGACAAGACCCAGACGCTGAATCTGAAGGTCGTTCAGACGCTTTTATTTCTCATCCTGATGGGCTGCAGTGGACCAGTTTCGCTGTGCAATTCGAATTAGCAAAAAAAAAAAAAACTGCACATTTAGCCCTCTGTTTACAACCCCCCTGCAAAAAAGACTAAATTTTAGCTTCTTGTTGGAACTGATGATTTTAAGAGGCTGGTGTCCGAGGGCAGAAGGATCACCTGGTTAGGGCCACTGCCACCAACCATCAGTGATCTTCGTGACATCACAAAGGGCTCATTTTGCGGTTTAGCACCCACTTCCCGCTGAGGCTGAGATGTCACCTTCCATGTTGTTTGGAAGCTGTGGCAATGCCACCTGTGGCATCAACACCAGGCCTGGGGGTGTTGCCGGATACCCTTTGTGACATCACAAAGGGTTCCTTTTACAACGGATGGATGGACTTTTCTCATTCCCTGAATCACGATGATGGGCTCCAGACACAGAACACTGGTGCAGTGATTCAGTTTTCAATCTGCCTTAATTGTGTTTTCGCAAACATCAGCAGAGCCAGAAAAGGAGAAGACAATGTGGACAGCGTCACTTGGTGGTTTGAACAGAACTGTTTGTAAATTGGAGAACAATGTGCCTTGGTGGACTAACTGTACAGTTTTTGGAATTTGTGTGTTTGATGTTTTTGTATATAGTATGATTGTGACAAATTGTGTTTGTTTTATCAATTTCTTTTTTTTCTTTTCCCCCCAAAAAAACTCAAATAAGGACTGGCATATCAACTTTGACAGCCAATATATTTTGACCAGTCTTTAGTTGAATAAGTAATTTCTCAAATCAAAGTTGTGAAAATATTCATATTAAAGTCTCAGTCCAAAAATATGTATATGTATGTTTTCGGTTTCTCTGACATAACCATAGAGTTCATTGCAGATTGTTTTTTTCCCCCTGTTTGTCTTAACTTTAAAACATACCCATCATGCAATCTGCTTATTGATTGGTTGTCTGACTCAAGGAGGATTGAGCAGAAGGTGGACTCGAGTGCAAAGAGTCAAAAATATTAACAAGTAAATATTCTGTTTGCATCAAGCATGTGTGAACAATAAATTCTATTCTGGATAAAAAAGGTGTTGCATTTCCCCATATATGAATACTTTGGATTCTTTGTTTAGTTTAGATAATACACTGATAGGATTACATTTAATCATGTGCAGACTTATTCAATCCAGCTGCTTGAACATAAACCCATTAGTCAGCTTCCTCTGTGCTGTACAAATATCCATCAGTAGAAATTACATCAATGCTCAATTTCCTCCAAAACATAAATTTGCCCCTGCTGTGGCCACCCCGTGTTTTCATTATTTATCTAAAAAAACATTTAATTGAATTGTTGATAACAGACAAGGAATAAATAAATACTATGGTTTTGTCTCATTAATTGTGCTGTTTAAATTAGCGAACATGTGTGACATCAATATCAGGGTGTTTTGGTCTGTTGGTTAATGAATCAAATATTTAAACATTGCAGACGCAGATTGGATGAAGGTCCATGTTTCTTCAAACAAAAGAATGTTGAAGAAGCAACAAGGTGTAACAATGCACTGTAGGGGGCAGTATTGATCTAACAAACTGTAAAATGCAGATTTACATGATGGCGGCCTCCTGCTTTTAGCAGAGCCTGCTGCTGCTACTGGTGTGTTGCACCTCGCAGGTGCACCGTGGGCGGAGAAAATCAGTGCAACCAGGAGCACCTGGCTGGGCTGCCAGACAGAGAGGACTCGACTCAGCGTGGAGCTGCAGCAGCCTGTCGACGGTCTGCTGTTCTCTCCTGCTGCTGCTGCTGCTACTGGTCTACTTCCTCGGCGTCGTGCTCCAGTTTAGCAGACTCAGGCCTGGTTCTTTGATTAAATTGTTGCACCTCACAACCAGTGTTGGTGAGTAATCTATTACTAAGTAATCCACTACTGTAATTAAACTACTTTTTTAGTAATTGAGTAATGTAGCGGGATTACTGTGGCAAAATTGGTAATTATAACATAATCGCTTTAACAAGTAACGATTCCATTACATTTCTGAAATATTTTGCAAGCTAAAAATGTCTTATAATCCACAAAATGAAGGAATGAAATTTAGAAAAACAACCAAAAACAACAATGTCGCAAATTGATGATGCAGCCATGCATGCAACGTCATTGATATGCGATGACGCACCAAAACAAGCATGGCGGTGGCAAAAGAAAAAACAGCGATTGCTGGAAATACAAACATTATTTTCAGTTCATCTCGTCTAAATCAAAGGATATTGTGGTTCGTTGTACTTTATGTGCAGGAAACAAGACGTTCTCAACTGTTACTGTTGCGGAAAAGAGCAAAGATGCCGATGCAGGAATACTGAGAGAATAAGTAATTTAATGAACAGACAAATAAAAGATCGGAGCTCCGAGGCACAAACACAATACAACCAACAGAACAGATGCAACAAGTGCAACAGCTCAAATGAATGCAAGTGCAAAGAGGAAAGGAAAGAGAAGGGCTTTTATACAGTGGACCGGGAGGGGACAAGATAAGGGAGAAGGAGGTCCTTTATCCCTTGGACTGGGAAGGATGAGGATAGGGAAAGGGGAGGGGAGGATGAGAGGAGACAAAAAAATGAATACATCACCCTGGCGGGCCACGAGGAGAATGTCTCGAGACGGTTATACAGTGAGACATAACAGATTACACGGATGCCAAGAATACTTATTTTCCATTACAGTTACTTTATCTTTTTTTTTTTTTTTAACTAAAGTAAATAGTAATTAGTAATTGATTACTTATGAAGCAAAGTAGTTAAAGAAGTAATTAGATTACTTTTATGGAGTAATCTCACAACACTCAGCACCCATGGAGTGAAATGCTGATTTCACTGTCACACTAAATGACTGTGAATGCTGTGAAACTCTTGGTTCACCGAGGTCCTCCTGCTTCTTGTCATGTCTGTGACATCATCTGCGGTAAGTTAGCGATCAGTAGGATCAGTGCTGCCGGTTTATGTTGATAAAAAGTTTGGATTCACAAAGACACTTTTTTAACAGAGTTAAGAACAACTATTCATTTTATTCATTTGATTGTGACGTTTTTTTTTTATATACATGAACTGGATCATGCTGCATACATGGCATGAAATCACACCAAGTGGATGCATTGTGGGAGTAAATAGTTCTTATTTCAGGACATTTAAGTTGAGTATACAGTATATACAGGTGGTGCCCTGAGAGGTGGACCTGCACTCTCTTCTATGAGCACCACCAGCAGCAGCAGCAGCAGCAGCGGTGCATGGATATTCACCTCCTCCTCTGTGATGCTACACGACTCTAATGTTGATTCAATGACAGTAAAGTCCAAGAGTCGATTGTGTGATCCATCGAGTCCCCATTCACGTCCTCAGAGTTCAGTAACCGTCGTCGAATTCGTTCTGGGCCTGCTGCCGCGCCAGCATGGCCTGTATGAGGGCGCTGGAGCCTCCCGCCGGCGCCACCCCCTGCCGCGGCTCCTCTGCTCTCTGCATGACTCGCCTCATGACGGCGGATGGCGATAAACGTTCCATGTCGTCGTCATAGTCGCTCTGCTCGGCTCTCCGCCTGGCCAGCAGGGCCTGCGCCAGGGCTCCAGGGGGCGCCGACGTCCGCTGGAGATCCGCCTCCTGCTGCTCGATACTCTGGCGGGACAGCATGGCCTGTATCAGAGCGCTGGGGGTGAAGATGTCGGAGGGGGTGGGACCTCCACCCGCTCTGTATCCTCCTTCTTTTTCTTCTTCTAGCGTCCTCTGGGCGAGTAAAGCCTGGACCAGGGCGCTTGAGCCTGAGGGGAAGTTGTTGCCTGGCTCGTTGGTTTTGTGCTGCAGGACGGGAGAGAGGAGGCGAGAGGTGAGGCGAGGTGAGGTGGACAGTGAGATTTCAGCAGAGAAGCGGTGAACAAACCTCTTTTGGTCTCTTGTGTCTCGGTTTTTTGTCTGTATTGTCAGAATTATGAAGTTTCTGCAGCTTTTCCAACAAGAAGGTCTTGTCTTTTCCCTCCTGAGGAAGGAGTGGAGTGCAAAAGTAAAGCAGGAGATCAGCGAACTTCTCATCAGTGAAACCATTATAAATATGAGGGAAAGTCAGTGTGCGCCACCGAGTGACGGCGCGGATTTGAAGATTGAAGTAAAAATGCACTCACATTTACGATTTGTCGTCGGAGTCGAACAATAAGTAACTTGCGACCTTCAATGACATGCCAGATGATGTATACAGCGACTCTGAAGGTTGGACAAGAAAAAGTTTCTGATAAAAGGTCAAAAGGTTGTTTTTTTCAATTTGCTGTGTCCATGAACACGAAAAAAAATAAACTATCATACGTTAGCGTTAGCTGCCTGCTGTTGACTAACAGCATTGTCTGCACTTTGCACTTACATAACGAGGAGCGTGATGAAAAAGTAGAAGACTTCACTCCTGATGATGTTTCTGTATATCCAGACGACCCAATCAGAACCCGGGATCTCTTTCAGACCGTCTATCCAGCTGTCCACCACGCTGAAGATGTTGCTGAGTCCCCGGAAGGGACCGCACTGCTTGGAGGGGGTCAGGCTGCGGAGCGGAAGGCACCAAACGGAAGAGGTTTGGACTGGTAAAATCCTTTTTTCGTTCTTTATGCAGCTCTGCTTGCAACGCTAATGCGTTTCAGTACCTCCAGGCAGAGTAGGCCACGATGGACAGGGCGCCGACGAAGAAGGGGAAGAAGAGGAACGCGATCAGAATGGTTTGCATCTGGGCCGCTCGGCCCGTGTGCCGCGGAGGCTGGCAGTTCATGGTGATGCTGACCTGCAGCAGCGAGGACAAATGAATTTTTTTTAATGTCAAAAGGCACAAGAGCTTGTATGAAGCTAAACGTCAGAGCTGTTTCTCTCCATTTAGCCGGTTGATGAAATATTCATCGACGCTGCATCCAGCCTGGCTCAAGTTACCATTCATACGCCCCTCTGGGATTGATTAGCTTTGCCTCCTTTAATACAAACAAAAGGCAGAGGGGGGAGGAGGGGGCACGCCGCAAATCCGAAATCCCATTTGATTCTCAGCGAGGCTCATATTAGAGCGCACTGCCGCGGTGGTGAAAGCGCGGCTATTAATTATTGAACCAGGTGCACAAACAGAGTAACAGGATCTGGGGCGTTGTGCGAGTCCACGGGAGCGTGCAAATCATCGCAGCTCTCCGACACGTCGACGGGGACCTCGAGCAAACAGGCCGTTTACCTTCTTCAGGTAAAACAGGAGCAAGAACTTAAGAGTCTGGATGACGGGCAGCAAGGGAGAGAAGAAGATTCCAAGCCTTTGGAGAGGAGGGGAAAGAAAAAAAATAGAGTCAAGGTTGGTGCTTAAAACCAAGATTTAAGACTTTAATCCCAACTGAGCGAGGATAGATGTGGCTCACCAGGACAGAGTCTGAGCGTAGATGAGTTCAATGACGTTCCTGGCGACGTCAAACTCTGGGACCCCCAGCTGCGGTAAGAACCTGGTGCCAATCACACTGTCGCAGGAGGAATTAATAACACCATGCGTGTTAAGAAGTTTCTTAATAAAAAGAAGAAATGAACACACTCTTGGCGCTGAACTCACTTGCTGAGAAACTCCCCGAAGAAAGAACCCAGCATCAGGAATAAGAAGTCAAATATGACCAGGCGGTACAGAGCCTGTCCCACAAAGGACTCCCAGCACTGCGGAAAGCACTTTTAATTAGTCAAGCGGCAGGAGGACACGGATGAGCAGTCCGTTTGAAGACGCGGATCTGATGAAGTGTTCGTACCGAAAACTTGTCGGCCACCTCTTGCATCCAGTAATAACACAGGATGCCCAGAATGAACATCCTGAGCAACACATTTCTGTGGAGGTGAACAAAAATACATATATTTCAAATGGCAAACACAACTAACATCTATCCATCCATCTACTGTATCTATCTATCCATCTACTGTATATATCTATCCATCTATCTATCTATCTATCTATCTATCTATCTATCTATCTATCTATCTATCTATCTGTCTGTCTATCTGTCTATCTGTCTATCTATCTATTTTTCTATCTATCCATCTACTGTATCTATCTATCCATCTACTGTATCTAACTATCTATCTATCTATCTATCTATCTATCTATCTATCATCTGTCTATCTATCTATCTATCTATTTATCTATCTATCTATCTATCTATCTATCTATCTATAGTCAGTATTTACGCAAGCAGCAGTAAACAGAGGGCTAACGGTGCTATTTATTTAGCATCGTTAGGGTTTATTTTGCCGGGTAATAAACCCTGCTGCCCTGGAGTCTTATATCATTATTATTATTGTGTACTATCGAAACATCTGCTCAACAGTGGAAAAAAATTTTTTTGGACTGCTTTAAAATTTTTGTGTGTTTGTGTTTCAAAAGGTTTGGCTGCATCATAGGCACACAAACAAATGGAAATAATTTAGTTGTTTATTATTAATAAGGCAAAACAAGAAAACAAAATTGTTGTAGTTGTGTTACTCTTGCACTCTGGATGTGTTGCATGTGGGTAAAGTTGGTGACTGCATTCAAATAAACTGCACTTGGAGACTTTAGACTTAAGCGCAATGCACTGCGTTACAAATGCACGAGGCGTACAAAAACATTTTTTCCCCTCCATGGTATTTATGGCCCCATATTTATCTCTTTCTCTGTGGGAAGTTTCCAACCTGATGACCAGCACGTAGATCTGCCTGCTTTGGCTGGAGTAGATCTCAAACTTGTTGAAGAGGGAGTAGAAGAATGGGACCACCAGGTTGATCAGAGACACCATGAAGGGGACCAGGAGGGTCTTTGCTTCCTGGAGCGGTGACCAGTTGGAGACGTCGGTCATGTGCTGCAATAACAGCGCAAACGTGTGAGCAATAAAGTCGATGAAAGAACATACTGCGTCACTATCAGCAAGTACGTGGACAGCACTTAATGATATATTAGGATTTATTGTGGTTCACATTACACAGTGTGAGAGGTTATCATGCACAATTACCCGATCACGTCATCATTAATTGCTGCATTGTTGCACTAATGATTAATAAGACCTTTCTTATCCTTGCTTCTTAATAATAACAATAATCTTTGCATATCAGTGATTTTGCATCTGTCTGTCAAGTACAAGTAGTCAACAAACACTCTTTGGTCGCTGCCCGCCAGCTCCTGCTCTCGCCTACCTGCTGCTCGTACTGGCAGAGGAAGTAGATGCCGGCGGCGCAGCCGAAGGCCAGGCCTGTGGAGAGGAGCCAGGAGCCCAGGTGAACCCCGTACTGCTTCAGCAGCTCGGAGACCGTCAGCCTCTCTCTCTGCATCTTCTCTGACAGAGACTCCTGAGGAAGCGCAGAGATTGGTTTCACACTCGGCGTCATCTTGATCTTCCAGTTTGTTTTGAAGAGTCCATATTTGGATGTGTGGGTGGTCCCGAAGTCATGAGGTGAACAATGATTGGAGCATTTAGTAGCAAACTGTTCCGCCCATTCGCTGGTGAACTAAATACAGTTGGCTACTAAACTTAAGTCTAACCACAACTTCAGGGCCATTGTCATGCAAGATTAGATCAAGTCAGAAATATTTGCTTTCACTGATTTAAAAAAAAAAAAAAATTATCATTAATTTTTTTTTACCAGTATTTACTTTCCTGTATCTTTTTTTTTTTTTTTGGCTTCTTGCAACCAACTTTGGCGGCCTCTGCTGGTCAAATGTTAGTTTTCATGTTTTTGATACTTGCACATTGGCCTCTGTTTTGAAACTGGAAGCTCTGCCCATCTTTTTATACAGTCAGTGGTAGCACGCAGTTTTTGATGGTGTTTAATGACATATTTGCCCGGCCTTAAATACCTTGAGCTGAACACGCAGGTTGTTCTTGAGCTGCCTCACGGCTTTCTCGTTGATGACGCTGAAATCCCAGCTGCACAGGAGCTGCCAGGCACTGCTGGAGGCCGAGTTGACCAGCACGTAGTTCCTCATGAACGACCTGGCCATGCTGCGCAAAAAGAGAGATTTGATCTCTATGATGTCTGAAGTCTATGTTTGCTATTTTCCCGTAATCAAAACACATGCGGTCAGCAGAGGTTAATGAGTGACGCTCTTCTAAAAGTCAGACGTGCCAACCTGAATATGAGCACAATTCCACACAGCACCATGTAAGCGGAAATGGTGAAGAAGTAGGCCAGCTGCATGTCGTAGTCCACCAGGCCGGCCAGGGTTTCATTGCTGTAGCTGCCGTAGTACATGACGGTGAAGTTAAAGTAACCCTGCACACACACAAACACACACAAAGCCACAAATAACATAACATAAAATAACATCAAATAAAACAAATAAAAGTAAAATCTCAATAATAGTTTCAACCTAATCTTGTCCCCATTTTTCTGATCAACCAAGCCTTCTCTTGTATCCCATAAAAATACCCAAAATAATCTCCAGAGAAAATATTTAACCCTGTGTTTACAACCTCCTTTAAAAATTGTTTTTGCTACTTTGTGGACTTTCCACCTGTTTGAATGTGAATGAAAACAATGTGGTCAGCAGAGAGGCAGAGGGTTTCAGCACCCGGCAGTGTGAGGTATCAGTGCCCTCTGTGACATCACAAAGGGCTTGTTTGTCCCTGTCAGAACCATGTGTTACAGCTCAAGGCTATCTGTAAAGAGGGGGCAGCAAATGATGCACTTGTCTCATCCCTGGGGAATGCACTGACAATGAGCCGTCTTGACACCATGTGATGACTGACAAGGATGAACGCTAACAATGAAGGTGTTGACAAAAAAAAATATCCAAGTGACAAAAAAGACTTTTACAACTGTGAGGGAAAACTGTGAAGATGATCAGTTGGGTTCTTGAGATACCTCTTTGTCAAACTGTACAGCTTTGAAGAGATACATCTCCTGATCTCTATGGCTCTAAATTAGTCAAAACATTCTGAAGATTACAGTAAATAAGGATCCCAGGGATCAACTGAATGAGAGATAAGAGTTGCTGCTCACCGCGCCAGTGAGGAGCTCCAGCCCCCTGAAGCTCACGTTGGCCGGCACGTTGGGTGAAGGGTCGAACACGAGCAGCGGGATGGTGATGAAGCCGAAGTTGATGAGGAAAGAGAAGAGATTGAAGAGGAGGAGCCACTTGAGGAAGAGGAAGTACGAAAGGACGCTGCTGCCGAAGGTGCCTCCGATCTCCTTCAAGGTGCCCTGCCATAACTGCAGCACCTGGTGGGCCGACTTCAGGCCGTAGCCCAGCCTGCGGAGAGACTGAGGGGTGGGAGGCGGCTTCGGTCAACACACCAGGCTCAGTCAGCCTCATAGTCAGCACACCAATGGCCGGGAAGCTCACCAGCGACACGGTGTCAGTGAAGTCAGCGCAGCACGTCAACTTGTGAGAATCTTGGGCCGACTTGAAGGCCAGTACTTGACTCCTGCGGACGACAAATTTAAGCGTCATCCTGCTCATAATCTGATGCAAACAGGGAAGCAAGAGAGTCTAGACCAGCAAATAAACATCCATGTTTGTGTTAAAAGGCAATAGAAAGTCAATTCATACTTATTAAAGCCAATGCAAGTATGACTCATAATTGTCATACATATGTATAACAACCTGTTTGCATTGTTATTGATGAGAATCACAAAGACCAGCTCAGAAGTGTAAGTAAATTTATTTCTAAACACACAATATATTCAATAGCCAGTTTATTTAATAATTTAGCTGTGAGAGCAAAGTATGATGTTTCTTCTCAGGAAGAACTCAACACTGTAATGGGCTGTATGAATGCGGTTACCAGAATTGTGTGATTAAAGCTACTAGTGAATTAGTGAGGTCTTGAGAGGGGGTTTATGGTCCCCATGACCGCTTCCCTTGCTCTTGCATTGAGACACCACAAATTGTCTCCGTTGAACCCTTGTTTTATGGTTCTTAGCCGAGTGTAATGGTTAACTTTGAGCCGGACAAAGCTTGCGTGCCCTCATTAATCTTCACCGCTTGCAACACACCGGATATTTTGCTTCTCCTCGAAGCTCTTCGGGAGGTCCCGGATGGCTCGGACTCGCTCTTGTGTGGACAGGGCCACCAGCTCCTTAACCAGGTCTTGTTCCTCTGTCAAATGTCAGGTAACAAAAAAAAGAAGAAAAAAATGTCACATTTGCGCAGGAATGCACTCAAAAAGGCAAAATTAGGCATCCGCAGTGGTTACCGTTCTCCAATTCGTCCACAATGGCGTTCTCCGTAATGGTGCAGTGGGCGTAGTTGGCGTCAGGGAACATGCTCGTCCTTCTCCTTGCCATTCCCCTCCACCTTACACTCATGGTACCTGGATACACAAGGCCACAACACATGGGGTTTTGAGTTGACAAACTTGTGAGTACACCACACCAATATAAGTTGGGAGAGGCCAGGACAGGCTAACATGACCGACTTCAAGTGATACTAGTAAACTTTACAAACTTGAATCTGTTGTCTCAGTCTTATCCAGTGATACAGTATATCGGTCCCTATTTTTTTATTATTATTTTTTTTTTAGACCAATTACCATTCTGGGCTAATGTTAACGCTGACAAGGACAAAGTTGAAAGACACGTAGAGTGGATGATATTTATGTTGTTTTTTTTGACTTTCAGCAAACTTCTGAACTAATTTTTCACAACACATTGATATGTAAAACTGACATGGCACATCCATGTGGTATTTCACTGCACACAAAAACCTTGCAGGCTTCTAAGATGTTAGCGAGCGCGCTTAGCTCGGTATGCTCATAGCAGAAAAAATAGACAAGAGAAGACGTAGCAGATGGAAAGAAAGCAAAGATAAGTGAGACAAGTGTGAATTCCCACTTCAGGGTGCTGGGCAGGCAATCAAGGTTATACAGTACTATACTAGACCAGCTTAAAAAAAAAACTATGATATCAAAGTGTGACTAGTGGTAACAAGTTAGAAAAGTGTACAGTAAGCCAACAAAATAGGCAACTGTAAATTATTTTTATGTTTCGTTTGACATGTGACTTTTTTTTTTTTAAGGCAACTGTTTTTCCACAACTGTCGAAGGCTCACAGCCAAATAACTAGAAAACCCCTCAGATGGGGATTTGTTTTTTCTGCTTCATCTGCCTGGTTGCTCTTCCTTGTAGGCGTTAATCATTTCCCTGCTTTGCCTCCACTAAAGAGGCGTCATAAATAGCAAGCGGTTGTCGAGAGGCATGCGCATGAACGTCCACATTGATCTGAAAGCACAATCTAGAAATGCTTTTTGCTGCCAGCCCAAAGGACTGACCACTGACAGGGCTTTCTGTTCTAAGAACAAGCCATTAGCATTAAAGTTTGTTCTGCTTACCTGACATTGAAGAAGGTTTTCGAACTTCCCGAGCACTGTGAGAGTCATCTGGGATGTGAAACACATTGTGATCTGTGGACACAAATGCCAACACAGGTGTCACTTGGCAACACACACAGAGAAACAAAATCTGCTGTTAGCCAGCTATCAGGATAATGCTGCGGCTTTTCCCTTCAGCAGACCTGTCAGTTCAGATCTCCATTGTGAGATAACTAAAAAAAAAATAGATGAATTTAAGATAAACTCATAATTGAGATTGTGGTGTATCTATTTGTCTTATTTTCCTGGAAAATGTACTGAAATAAATTGAAAAATTTCTTTCAGTGTCTGTTGTCCAAGACGCTCTGAGATGCTGCACCAACTTGCGTCTCATTGGCTGAGGCCATTTACTAAGATAAGGTAAGAGGAGATAAGATATGCTTTATTGTCTGTCTCAAGGGCCCCACGAACTCATTCAATTCCCATCACAACATAATGAAAGCAACATTTTTTCTTACAAGTTATATTGTCTGCTTTTGAGCTAAGCTGAGGAACGGTGAATTCCTTGGTTTGATAAGACTTTGCAGGAACTCTGTGCTAACGAAGCATGCAACGTCATGACAATGCTAACGTTGGCAACAATATGTAACCCAGCACCAATGAAAACATTTTTGATTGACATTGAACATTTTTCAATTATCTGTTTTATTAAAAACCCCAGTAAAAATAAATAAATACACAACAACCCCAAAATGTCAGTGATGAGTTAAACTCAGAAATGAAAATTTATACGCTTCCGTGATATTATACTGAAAACCTTATAGGATTTCCAATTGAAACACATAATCAAAAATGTAATTTGCTGACTGTGTGTCTGTGTTCCAAAGACACACTCGATTTGTCCACTCACCACCGGTGTCACGCTGCATTCCAGAACTGGGGTGTCGAGCTGGGATCGGACCCATGGGGATGTTGTCTCTGCCCCCCCAGCCGTCTTCCCTCCAGCCACCCGAGGGTGCTCGTCGCGGGACGTCATTGCCACCTCCGGCCCGACCCGATGAGTAGAACGCGTCCTCCCTCCGGCCGCGCCAGCCCTGCTCTTCCCCGGCGTAGGGGTTACTGTAGGGGGCCTGACTGGGAAACCTGGGCCCATGTGTGAAGTTAAAGATGCTTAAAACGAAGGCAACAAACAAGCTTGTCCAGAGAAAGACTGTCAAAATGTCTTTGTTCCTTAAAAGCCGGAGCACTGCACTGAGAAAACTTTTGAGTAGTTTTGCCAATTAATGCAACTAGATTTAAAAAAAAATATTCTTAACTATTTTTCAGCCAAAAAAATTAGCAATCATCACTTTGGATGTAGGATGTGTGGATGATCAAACTACCCTGGTATCTTTAGAATATATTACATAACAATGTTGTATTTTGCCCTTTCCTTAATATAATATACACATCACACTTTTAAAAAAGTTTTAAAACAAGACTCATTTTCTGTCATTGTTTTTATGTTTCTCAATTCAAAGTCTCACTTGGTTCCTGTTGCCACAAACCTTCTGTCAACTTCCAGGGTCTCGCTGTCATGGTAGGCAGGGTTGTAGACTCCTCCGCTGCTGTAAGTCGTCATGAGATTCTTCGAGCTGATCCACCGTTCAAAGCAAAATACGTTTTCCACCGGGCTTCTCACAGCCGCATTTTCCAGCCTCGGTGTCTCACAGACGTACCTGGAGGAAGCGGAGAGAGAAGGAAACGTCCTCAGTACATCTTTCACTGCTGGTTTGGTGGTTGATAAGGCCTAAACAGGGGGAGGGAGTATGTGTCATTTAATCCCCTAATCCCATTTGCTCATCATTAATTTAGCCGGTAGGTTTGGTTTCCTCCACTCTATTGAGTCACTGACACAGAGACCGGAGGAAAAATCTGAATGGCAAACAGACAAAAACAACAACAACCAAAAACTTAATGATTAGAGATCATTAAATTAGAAAACATGGGGTGACAAACAGTGTGCATCTGTGAATTATGACACAATGCATATTATCAACTGCCCTTTTACCTGGTTGACTTGCAGAGAGAGTTTTTATCCGTCCGGCAGTCAGGGACCCACAGGAAGATTGAGCTGCTACCAGGAAGTTTAAGGTAAAGGTAAAAGTCCACACACACACACACACACACACACACACACACACACACACACACACACACACACACACACACACACACACACACACACACACACACACACAAACAGAAAAGTGTGCGCACGCCACACAAAGAGAAATAAAAAGGTAATAAAAAAAAAGATTAAATGATATGGTAACCTTGTTGAAACTGTAGATGTGTTGATATGATCTGGATTGTTGGGACGTTGCCACTTTCCCTTAGATTAACTGACGTATCAGATACCAGGAGATGTTTTTAATGTCTGTGATTGATGGACATTCTAATCAAATATCCGATGAACAATTGAGAGGACAAAAGTTAATGCAAATGCTTAAATGTTTTTGTTGTCAATATGTGTGTTACTGTGTAAATATATCATTTGCAAACTTTTATACATTTTGGTGCACACTAGCGCAATAAAAAAAACTAAATGCTAGAGAAAAACTTGTATTCCACATTTGAAAAGGTGTGAGTCAACATTTTTTTTTGGCTTACTTTTCCTCTCTGGTTTTCAACACACACGAAAGGAAAATAAATAGAAAGGACCCACACACCTCCCCGTTTTTGCCTTAACACCTTTAATTAAAGATTTGACAATCGGGGTTGCCAGGTATTTAAGGATAGGTCTGAAAAAGAGAAAATTCGAATTAAACAGTATATTTGCTGATTTATTTATGCCAAAAAAGAAAAAGAAAAAAAGAAACGCGATGTCAGTGCAGAGCAGCTGATCTCAGGTCTGCGGTGTCTCCACTTTCAGGAAGTTGTTGTCTGCGGGAAAACTGAGCGGCTCTTCCTGACGGAGCTCGACCGTCCACTCCCTGTCTGTCCACAAAGCCCGTTTGTGAGAAGCTGCCGCCGCCGCCGCCGCCGCTACCGCCGCTACCGACGGCTCGTAGCTGCCTCGGCATTTTTAAACTGCCGGTGGTGGGAGGTGGGAGAGGAAACCAGCAGCCATGGAGGTGGACTCAGGTGAGTTTCACCCTCACTTTTAGCTACTAATGTCCCGATTCAAACCTGTGCGGCGGTGTTAGCCGACAGCTAGCTAGGCTAGTGCAGAAGTTGGCTGAACGGAGGCTAACAACACCAAGCGAACAATGCTGAGCGCACTGATAAACTGGGGCTTTTCTCAGCTGTCACCGAAACTCGGTTGTTGGCGTCTATGTTTTCCGCTGACTCTGCGTCTGGATTTCAAACCAGGGGTCAGAAGTACTCTTCGAAACAATCCAGGAAACTTGAGATGAAAAATGTTCCTGGTAGTGATGTTGAAACAATTAAAAGTTGAAAGGGTTGCTTAACAACTGCTTTTAAATTGGCAGAGAAAATTGTATGCTAAATTAAATCAGTGCCATTGTATGAATAATGGAACAATAGCTTTACAACAGATAATAAAGTAAATACAACTAAAAACTGTCTGAGAAAACTTTGAAAACTCTGCCCAAAAACGTTTCCAGTTGTTATTACACAACAACTCTGTTGTCACACTCTGTTTAACTACACCTTTTTAATGCGGGGATGGAAGGAATTTTCAACAGAAGATCATTAAACAATCTTAAATTATTTCCTTTTCTCAAATTAATTCCCTGCTGTTTTGATGCTCCGTAAACGAACTATCAAATGACGTAACTTCCGCTCAATCTAATACTGCATCGTCCTCCAGCTGTTAACGTCACACGGCTGCCATCTTTCAAACTTTTGTGTCTGATCATGACAACATATATATTTCCATCAACCTGCCTCCTCAGTCTTCTACACTGACCACAGTGGACGAGTCACCAGTAACCCGCTGCTGGACCAGCTTCCCAGCTACCAGTCGCTGCTCTACCGCAGGAAGTCGTCCTCAGCGGCCGCCAAGCGGAGGAACCCGAGGTCGCCGCTCAGCTCGTCCGGCAGCTGGAAGTGGAGCGGGAACACCTTCAGGAAGAAGGAGGAGAAGCACAGGAGCCAGACGGAGGTGAGACCCATCCGGGAGCTGGCCAAGTCCATGGCTGAAAAACGCAGAGACAAGTAAGGACGCCGTCGCTGCGTCATCCCGACTGGGCCGGGTGCATTGTAAACTGGAAGTGTGTCACACAACGAGTGTTGTTGTCAGAACGCAGCGTCTCGCTGAGGCCGGGGAGCTCAGCAGCTGGAGTCAGCTGAGGAGGAGCACCCGCAGATACCTGAGGAGACTGAGGGACGACGGCCAGGAGTGGCTGAGCTCCATGAAGCTCTGGAGGGGAGACATCCACGTGATCGAGGGTGAGAAGGCTGTGAATGGGGGGGGCTGAGGTTCCTCTGGCACTACGTCGGCTAATCTGTCCACTTTCATCCCCCCCCGCCCCCCACCGACCTCCTACAGGGATGTTTGGCACAGGGATCCTGTCCTACTTCTCCTTCCTGCGCTTCCTGGTCATGCTCAACCTGATCATCTTCCTGCTCATGTTCAGCTTCGTCATGCTGCCCATCATCGTGGTGCCCCGGGCCTCAGGGAACATCACCTTCAACCGGAACGACGGTGAGGGCCTTGTTCTTCATTTATTGCTCACAAACAGAGGTTTTCTACATGTAACTGGGGCTCAGGGCAAAAACAGCCTCTTTAAACAGCCGCTCGCTGCGTTTCCATCACCCCTAGAATTGTGCCAAACCCAAATATCGCAATAAGAAACTGGGAATGAAACTAAATTTCTAAAAACCTCTCAAATATCGCTAAAAGGTTTTTACGCTCTCATGAGGTGGTTTTTCAGACATATTGATATAAATGTATATTGCAAACGTGTAATGGAAACACTTTTTTCGCATTTACTCGCCACCGGACGTGAAGTACACACGTCATCTTAATGGCACGTTGTGTTTGGATGGAGGAGGACACAGATTATTTTTTACAAGTAATCAAAGAGAAAAATATAACAACTATTCTTCATGGCAAACATAAACAAACGGAATTCCCGTAAATCCCCCGGGACGAGATTTTACGAGAATTACGGTTTATGCGCTTCACACCATTCAATGGAAACACCTGCAAATTGCAATTGTACTTTGTCAAAACTTTAGAAATATCACTTTTATTTAAAAAAAGAAACACAAAAAAAAAACTAATGTAAACGCAGCTACTGCCATCTTTGTCAACCCACTACCTGCTTCTCAACACACAGTTGATACCAGGCACGTGATGCACAACAGTCAGTCATCCACATGTGTTCATAATTGTTTCACTCTGTTTGTGGGATAGTTTAGAGTGGGAATCCTGCTAATTTACTTTTATTGCAGGCCTGCAAAAAACAAATTGTCTCTCCCGTGGCAGGAAGGCCTTCGATTGATCTTTAAAAAAAAAATCTGACTTGAAATCTGTGTTTCATTCTGCACGTGGGTGCAAAAAGCTCCAAAAAACAAAAGTCAGTGAAGGGATCCTGATCAAAGAACGCAACTCTTGCCACAGGAAGCACTTGCAGCTCCTACCCCAGCAGTTCCCGACGCGGCCTGGTCATCTTCCACGAGCACATCACAGACCTGCTGTCAGGAGGAGTGAGTGCACTTCCTCATCCCGTCAGAGCCGACTGAAGCTTTGCCTCCTCGCTCACTCTCTGTCGCCCGCCTCCACAGGGCTTCCTGGAGCAGACGTACCTCTTCTACGGCTACTACAAGGTGGACAAAATCCACTTCCCGAACTTCACCTACAACCTGCCGCTGGCCTACCTGCTGGTCACCATCGCCTACCTCTTCCTCAGCCTCGTCTGGATCGTAAAGCGGTACCTCGAAGAGCGATGATGATGATGATGATGATGATGATGATGATGATGATGATGATGATGATGATGTGCGAGCACGGCGGCCTCAGATTGACCCCTCCCCTCCTGCAGGTCGGCCACTGGGTTCAAGCGGAACCTGGTCCAGGACGAGGATCGCTTCCAGAGCTTCTGCAACAAGATCTTCGCCGGCTGGGACTTCTGCATCACCAACGAGAACGCCGCCAAGCTGAAGAGGAGCAGCTTACTGTACGAGCTGCGGGTCAGCGCGCCGCCTCTGCACCGCAGCAGCGAGTTGACAGCGGCTTGTCGTCGAGGCGCCTCGTTGGTGACAGTTTTTCCGTTTTCTGGCCTCTGCAGACGGACTTGGAGGAGGAGAGGATCAAACAGAAAATTGCCGACCGCACCCGCAAGGAGAAGTGCCGCATCTACCTGATCCGCGTCATCCTCAACGTCTTCGTCATCGCTGTGCTGGCCGCCTGCTTCTACAGCATTTACAGGGCCACCATCTTTTCCCAGAAAGCACAGATGGACGACATCAAGGTAGCCAAACCGTCTGTGTCCTGTCCTTGGTACGTCTGTATTCTGAACAATACAGAGGCGGGGAAATGATCTGCGGCATTCCAGTTTTTTACACTGCCCTCGAGGCACAGATCAGACTTTGCTTTAAAGGTCCAGTTCACCAAACTTTGACATTTCACTCGCTCTTTACTTGCTTCTATTGTTGTTGGAGACTCTTGTGATCAAGATTGACAGAGGAGGAAAGTTCCCCCCCCGATGCCAGCACAGTGGAATCTCATTGTGCCTATATGCTCAAAAACAACATGACGTGTGACCACACTGCTGGTGTGGTGTCATCCAAGTGTCCCAAAGACTCCACTTTGTCTTGGACCAGTGAGTTTTTGTACCGCTGTTGCCTCCACTTGGCAGGTTAGTTGACCTGCTGTTAGAACTTCTCACACGACGACTGCCCTTGTTTTGTTGTATAGATAGTTTGCCCTAAAACTGCTGTTTTAGGGCAAACAGGGCTTCCAAGTCCTTCAGACAGCATGTGAGCACCGTCCAGGCCTGGTGGCCACGGTGAGCCTCCACTGTGTCGGTTGATGGTTGATGTTTTCTCCTGGGATGAAATCAGAAAAAGTGTTGAAGAGAAGTCTCCCTCAATAACGCACCTCACTGGTGGTGCCTGCTTGTCTGCAGGAGAACTTCATCGTGGACCTCATCTACGAGTACCTCCCCTCCATCGTCATCACCCTGGCCAACTTCATCACGCCCCTCCTCTTCTCCGTCATCATCAGCTACGAGGACTACTCGCCGGCCTTCGAGATCCGCTTCACGCTCATGAGGTGCTCAGTCGGTCCGCCCCTCCTGCAGTCGCTGAGCTGCTCTGTGGGAGACGCTGGCTGTGTATTAGTAGGTGCATTGGGTCAAGGTGTTGACACGCCGTATTTCTGCCCCTCCCCTCCAACCCAGGTGTGTCTTCATGCGGCTGACCAGCGTGGGCGTGCTGCTCTTCTCCCTCTGGTCTCAGATCACCACGTGCAGGGACGAGCCGTGCGTCTGCGGCTACAACCATCGGCTTTACTCTGTGAGCCACTTCCTCCACCCGAGTGGGATTTTGTATTCGCAGAGAGCCGGCGCTGACTTCAGTACCTGAACAGTCAAGCCGTGTCTGTGAACAGTCGCTGCAGAAGTTCCCTGTTTGTCCTCAATGGATTCATGTGTCTGGTGTCAACAGTGCTGGGAGACCCGTGTCGGCCAGGAGATGTACAAACTCACCATCTTTGACTTCATCATCGTCGCGGCAGTCACCATCTTTGTTGAGTTCCCCAGAAAGTAAGAACCAAAAAACATGTTTCAACATTTGTGAAGAGGATTTTGTTAACAGTTAACAGCCAAAAAACACCTTGACTACAATTCCTTCTTTAAAGAATGTAATCATGTGCATTGTAAAAGTGTATTGTATCTGTATGTGTGTGTGTATATATATATATATATATGTATGTGTATATATATATGTATGTGTGTGTATATATATATATATGTATGTGTATATATGTATGTATGTATGTATGTGTGTATATATGGATGCATGTGTATATATGTATGTGTATATATATATGTATGTGTATGTGTATATATTTATATATGTATATATATATAGATATATACATATATCTATATATATATATACACACTCCTGTAGATGTGAAAGCTCCAATAACACATCAGTTGCAGCAGGAAGCTGGAGGCAACAAACAGAGGGCTAAATGTCCACGTTGCCCTCTGCACGAGCGGACAGTTGAGAGTGGTTACCATGTGGCACCTTGATGGTGCAAACCTGATCCTCCTCGTCCTCTTTTGCTGTGACTCATGAGTGACGTGGCCCCTCTGCAGGCTGGTTGTGAAGCACTGTGACTGCGGCCTGGCCAAGTGGTGGGGCCAGCAGGAGTTCGCCATCCCTCAGAACGTGCTGGAGATCGTGTACGGCCAGACCATCTGCTGGATCGGCACCTTCTACAGCCCGCTGCTGCCGGCCATCTGCACCATCAAGTACTTTTTTATCTTCTACATCAAAAAGGTACAAAAGTGTTTCAATCTCCTCTCGTTTCAAATAGAGAAATGAGAGAAATGAATCCCTGACGTCCGGCTCTCGGTTGCCAGGTTTCATTGATGAACAACTGCCGCCCGTCCACGCGTCCGTTCCGAGCCTCCAGCTCCAACTTCTTCTTCCTGGGCGTCCTGCTGATCGGCCTGGCGCTGGCGTGCCTGCCCGTCATTGTTAGCATAGCGCAGTGAGTCACGCCGAGTCGTCCGCTGAGTCAGTGTTTGCTCGTGACATTGCACTTCGCCGACGATTTAATCAGCGCCGGGGGTTCGAATCGCTCCCGTGAGCGATTCTGAAATATAAACAGAGTCTCTGTTTGTCTTTTTCCTCCCTCCACTGCGTTGAGTGCGTGCGCCGCTCATATCTGTCTTTCCTCTCGGTGTATCAGGATCAACTGTTCCCAGGCCTGCGGACCGTTTGTGAACTACACCACCTCCTGGGAGGCGCTGCCCACCGCCGTCTCCCAGCTGCCCCACGGCGTGCAGACGCTGCTGTACATGCTCTCATCCGAGGCCTTCGCCGTCTCCTTCTTTGTCGTCACCTGGTATGACTTCCTATGCGGCGGTCGCCAACCGTGCCTGAGCTGTTCGAATCATCAGTAACGAGCCTCATTTTTATTTATCCTCCCCCCACCCCCACTTCTCTCTCCAGTTTGGCCATGTTTTATGCTATCGCGCTGGCCGGAGCTCACAAGAAAGTCATCAACCAGCTGCGGGAGCAGCTAGCCATGGTGGGTTTGCCTCGTGGTGGAGAAATGATTGTTGAACCGTGTGATCTGTGGCGACTGGACTCTTAGGGACGTTTCCCGGGGATGAGCAAACCTTCAGTGCATGCGGCCTCTCATGCAAGCCTTAAACAGGGCCTTCTGCAGTGCGTTAGCAGAGCGTTCGCGGCTGCGCAGCAGAACGCGGCCATTAAAGTCAGTGTGCAGGTTCTAACCAGGCGCAGCGCCGGCGCGTTTCACAAGCGTCCCACAAGCGTAAAAACACGACGCCCTGGTAAAGAACGCCGCCGTTTATTTATTGGCGCTTCTCGCGTCGCTACTGCGTTGATCGCAGCAGGTAGAAACGTTCAGGCAGGAAGTCAATGATGGGAAAACGCGGCGGATCTGCTTGATTTTCATCATAATATACAATGTGCTGGATCTTGTTTTTCTATGTGCTGGGTTTCACTGTGAAACGTCCACGCATCGGCTTCAACGCTGTTTAGTTCGGCCCTCAAATAATAAAGCAGGTTTCACTTTAAATCTGAAAGTATGACGAACCAAACGCATGGAGACTTTAAATACCTGCATTTTGTGTGTTACCAGCAGTTTGGTTTATCATTATTTTTCTTTGTTACACACAGATTCAACAAATGACGCATGCATCTGGTCATTATATACTCATGTTTATTCATCTCATGCTCCTGTTTATTCCACGGTATAAAAGACGTGTACTCCTGATGCTCTGGGAACACCTGTGTCAGACACACACACCGGCCGCTGGTCTCGGACACCCTTGTTCCTCTGGCGAGATTGAACACTTGCTTCTTCATCAGTCCAGAGCCATCCTTTACTGTTTTTGCTGCTTTCACTCACACAATCGCCTTCTGTCTCCAACTGTCCGCCAACCAGGACGGCCGCGACAAACGTTTCCTCATCCAGAAGCTGTGCCAGGCCCAGGAGGTGCGCACGGTGAGGTCCCCCGTGTCCAGAGCGCAGCCTCGCGGCAGCAGCTCCAGCTACCACACCAGCTTCTCCAACAATTACAACGAGGGCCTGTTCCTGGCCCACCCGCCCCCGGACTCTGCCACGCACGTGTGAGGAGGGGCCGGACAGATCAAAGAACGCTATGGCAGTGTTCTCTTGTGTACTGTCGGAAAGGCTACATGCACCGTGGGAGAATTTGTAGTCTTGCCTTCATTTACCTGTGGTTAAGTCTTTGTTTGTTGCCACTGTCGTGAGTTTATGTTTGTTATGAGGCCACGAGGGTCGAGTTCTCCTCCACCAAAACGGTTCTTTGTTTATGTGTGCTGTGTTTTCTATGCTGTGGTCTTTTCCTTCTGAGAAGGATTCCTATAGCAGCCACTGCAGAAAAAAAAGGGTTCTGTGCACTTTAAAGTATTAACACTGTTCTTTTCTTTCTTACTTCTGTACCGTTTATGTTTACAGGAGAGGGGGTTTTTGTGCATCCTGGGAGAGTTTGCCTCAACTATTTCTACAGCTTTAAGTCTTGGATTACAGAGGCTTAACGTGTCTCAAAATATCAACTGTAAATGTGTTGTTTTAACAATTCTGAGGTGTGTATTTTTGTTTGCTCTCCATCTTTACCGTTGGCATCGTGTCGTCTGTTGACACATTGATGACAGTGCACCACATGTCTTTTGCAGAAGTGTGTGAAGGAAAAACTTGTGTGCTTCTGTAGTTCATTTGTCAACTTCAAGCCCCTCAGTGCACCTTGGCTCTTACATTTTGTCAGGTTTTGCATATCACAAAATTAGTGGATGTGAGTCCTGTTACACCTGCCTGACTGATTATTTTTGTATCAAACTTAGATATAGAACATTTGTATTCTGAATAGTTTAGCTTATTGAGGTAGTTTTATTTGTTTTAGCTTTTCTATCATATCAATTAAATTTGTTCTGTAAAAATACACGTCCTTATTTATTTATTTATTCATTCATTCATTCATGCATTCATGCATTCATGCATGCATGCATGCATGCATGCATTCATTCATTCATTCATTCATTCATTCCATCCACTTAAAAAGACTTCCAAGCCGACAGAGGGCGCCACTGCTATTTGCAGCCTCCCTGTGACAGCAGCCCAGCTGGTACGGAACCGGAGGCAGCGTGCTGTGGCTTGGCTCAGCGAAAGACCAGTCAGCCGAAAATGTTGAGAATTATGATCCGGGCAGACGTGGGAGCCCTGTGGGCGCTGTTTTGCATAATTTATTCCCAGCTGTCCACCGTCTCCTCGGATGACATAGTGGTGGCATGCGGCGGATTCGTGAAATCCGACGTAGAAATCAACTACTCGCTGATTGAGGTGAGAGTGCAACCGTCACGGCTGGCTAGCGGCTAGCCGGGAGCTAGCCGCGTTATCGTAGTTCGCCGTGCTGAAGGTTAGACGTCGCTAAAAGTGGAATGAATGAATGAAAGAATTGCTGGAATGCTCAGAAGTGTGGCCCACTACACGCCGCACGCATTTCCGATATCAGTTGTCAGACTTTAATTTAGCTTCATGCTTAACTTGACAAACTTTTGACTAAACGGCTAACGGACCAATTGGCGACGAAGACGCTGTCATATTGCACTAGTATACTTGTCAAAAGGGAGGCTACAGTCGACTCCAGTCCGTACTACTACTACTACTACTACTACTACTACTGCTACTGCTACTACTGCACACAACCTATATTATGACAAGGCAAAGGCTAAATCTTAATCCGTGTTTGTTCATTCAACGTGTCCATGGGATTAGCTGGTGGGCTAATCGGTTGCGAAATTTTACAGAGAATCTCGCTGATGCACTGAAGATACCGTTAGCATTGTTACTAACAAGTCTGGCTTCATTATTTCCTGCTAATTTTCTCTCTGTCTCCTTCAACATTACTAGATCAAACTGTACACAAAACAAGGTTCCTTGAAGTACCAAACGGACTGCGCTCCAATCAACGGCTACTTCATGATACCTCTCTATGACAAGGTACGAGCTTCACCTGTTTAAACGCTTTGCCTGATATAGCTCCCAATGATAGTGGCGACTGATGAGCTGTCTTTCCCTCAGGGAGACTTTGTTTTGAAGATCGAGCCTCCTCTTGGTTGGAGTTTTGGTAAGTTCTCTTTTTTTCCGACAGGCTGCACCCCGCCATATTGTTATGATATAGTACAGGATTAGCTGAGTACGTTTGTTTGCTATTGCCACAGAGCCAACCAGTGTTGACCTTCATGTGGATGGAGTGAGTGACATCTGTACAAAAGAACAGGACATCAATTTTGTTTTCACCGGCTTCTCTGTCTTTGGAACGGTAAGGAAGGACCTGCACACTCTCTGTGCCCCATTAACTCAACCACTCTGTCTCACAACTTCATTGTTTGAGTTGGAGTTCCTTTCCACTAATTGTCCTCTCACCGGCGTGTTTTCTTTGCTCCTGTAATTTCTGTCAGGTTCTGAGTAAAGGTCATCTCTTGGGTCCAGCCGGAGTGGAAGTGAAACTCACCCGAACTGGAACTGATGAGAAGCTCCAGAGTGTCGTCACGCTGCCTGGGGGAAAGTGAGTGGCTCGCGACACACACACACACATATGTTTACTGTCGCAGCACAACTTCTAACGCTTTGTTTCCCTTCAAACAGATTCACCTTCTTAAAAGTTCTGCCTGGAAATTATGACATCACAGCTTCTCATCCTTCCTGGACTCTGGAGAAGGTTTGGCCTCCTGAACTTCAGCCTCACTTCACAGGAGACCGTGTCAATCGTCAGAATGTGGTGTAGCGATTGTGACATTTAAAAAACTGTTGAGACTCGCCGGTGACAATATGTCCAATGACAACAAATAGAAATCTGTGTCTTTGCACTCAAGTAAACATCTAAAAACTTTGCGGTCAATTTCACCCAAAATCATTAGATTGAAAATATTGTCAACAATGATGAGTCATTTCCATTCTCATGGATGAATTCGTCCGACCTTGAGTGCGGCTCACGGCGTGACCTTTTGTTGTGTTCCTGCAGAGCGCCACTACGGTGCAGGTCTCCAACGCCAACGCCCCCGCTGGCGACCAGCTGCTGGTTGGAGGCTACGACGTGTCCGGGGAGGTTCGCAGCGACGGGGAGCCGATGAAAGAGGTCTCCTTCCTCCTGTACTCAACCACAGTCAACAGAGAGGTAAAGCCACGTTATTGACCGTTTCAACAGAGAGTAAAGAGTGAGAAGTGGTCCTGGACTGGTGAGTTTTACCATAATGTCTCTATAAGAGTGTGTTTGACAGTTCTTGTGTTGTGTTGCCGGGTTTCCAGGATGTCGTTGGCTGCAACTCGTCCCCAGTGGAGGGGGCGGAGTCTGGCGACGACTCTCTGGTCTACCTGTGCAGCGCTCTGTCCGGGGACGACGGCGCCTTCGTCTTTCCCTCTCTGGCCAGTGGCGACTACACCGTGGTAAGAACTCAGAGCTCACACCTGTTAGACTTCAGTCCCAGCGGCCTTTTGTGGGTTGGCCCACAGTGGTTAGCGCTGTCGCCTCACAGCAAGAAGGTTGTGGGTTGGATTCCGGGCCTTGGACCTTTCTGTGTGAAGTTTGCATGTTCTCCCTGTGTCTGTGTGGGTTCTCTCCGGGTTCTCCGGCTTCCTCCCACACTCCAAAAACATGCATTGTCCATAGGTGTGCACGTGAGTGTGAATGGTTGTTTGTTTCTATGTGGCCCTGCGATGAACTGGCGGCTTGTCCAGGGTGTCACCCTGCCTTCACCCTAAGACAGCTGGGATAGGCTCCAGCAGACCCCCGTGAGCCTGAATAGGAATAAGCGGGTATAGAAGATGAATGAATGAATGAATGAATGAATGAATGAATGAGTGAATGAATAGAAGATGAATAATTGGATAAAACTTATGTTTGCTTAATTAAAGCCCAATTATAAATATACAATAGAAAATGAGACTGATCACTTGATAATAGCAACCAATTTGTTTCCTTTTTAAGAAAAACTGACATTTTATTGCATGCATATTATGCAAAGTAGTTTCACTCAAAATTTCCAATAAAAAATAAATGAAATTACTTTCAACTTAAGATTTCCTGAGACACAAAATTAAATAATATTTCTCGCCAACTCCCATCAGAAATCTCCTCTTTTTTTTATTTTTTTGGAAAGACTTCTTCTTGCTGATGTAAAGAAAGACTTCTGACCAAGCAGTGGGTTTGACTAGATTTGCATTAGCCCTGCCCACTGACTTTGATGAACGGAAGCACGTTGTGTCACACTAGAAAGAGTCCGTGGGAAACGTGAGCTTTACAGTGAGTTGAACGACACCTCGGCAGATGAAATTCCTCCATTATGTTTTGATATGGAGTTACTGGAGGAGTCGTTGCAGCCCCATTGCAGTGAGAAGCTCTTCCGGCTTTGTGTTTTACACCTCATGTCATTCAAAACGCTGTTTTATTTGATCTTCCTGTGTTCGGGTGAAGCATAAAATAGACGGCCAAACTCAACACAGCCTCTCTGTGGCTTTTTTAGCCAAAATGTAACAAAAGAGTAACTGCCTGCCCGCCTGCAGTGAGCTGAATGCTTTCCTCTGGCAGTGGAGCGGTTATGCTGCGAACAAAGCGCTTCGACTGCTTCCATGCTTCCGTCACCGTCCCGCCTCTGTTCCTTGGCTGCAGGTGCCTTTCTACAGAGGGGAGAGGATCACCTTTGACGTCGCTCCGTCCCGCATGAACTTCAAGGTGGAGCACAACAGCCTGAAACTGGAGGTAGGAGTTCCATTCTGCTCGCTCTGCAAATGCTCTCTGTCGTCGAAGGAGTAACACGCGATGACACTGTGTGCAGCCCATCTTCCGCGTGATGGGCTTCTCCGTCATGGGCCGAGTCCTGAACGGCGTCGACGGCGAGGGGGTTTCCGACGCCACGGTGTCCCTCAACAATCAGATCAGAGGTAAAGCTGGTGGCCGCATCCATTGCCGGGTCGTTGGGCGCCGCGTGTTTTTGACTGTCGCCTCGCGGCGTAACTGTAACTGTGCCCTCGGCAGTCCTCAGCAAGGAGGACGGCTCCTTCCGCCTGGAGAACATGACGGCGGGCACCTACACCATCCGCGTCAGCAAGGAGCTCATGTTCTTTGAGTCCGTCACGGTGAAGATTGCTCCCAACACGCCGCAGCTTCCTGACATCATCACTGCAGGGTGGGTCGCAGCTCTCTCACACGTTTAGATCTAAAAAAAAAAACCCAACAGATTTTGTTTTGTTGGATCTGATCTCTTCTCTCTCTCCTCCTTCTTCCACGCAGGTTCAGCGTGTGCGGCCAGATCTCCATCAGCCGTCTGCCCGAGGGCATGAAGCAGCAGGGCCGCTATAAGGTCACCTTGAAGCACCAAGACCCAGAGAAGACCTCCAGCAAGACCATCGAGTCGGACCCTCAGGGGGGCTTCTGCTTCCAGGCCAAACCTGGAGACTACAGCGTCCAGGTGAGGAGCAGGAGAACTCCGACCCTCTCAGCTGGATTCCAGGGGTGGGAAAATAAAAAGATTCTTAGATTAATTGCGACTGTGACGTTGCCAATTATGAATCGATTCACAGATTTCAAAGAATAATTTCTTTTAATGATGCTGGGACTCATGTGCGACAGCACTGCAGCGTTGTACCGGGCCGATTAAGGTGACGCACACTAGACACATGAGCACGCAGACATAAACCAACTCATGAGGCGAGACACCGACGCACACGGCATCAAAGACGACTGAAAAACAAATTTGACCGATTGCTTCTGGATTTACAGCCGGCTTGTGGCAGCATTTTGGGTTTTGCCAGGTTTAAGGGAAAAAGAAACTGGACAAAAGTCACACTGTGTATAAGTTGTGTCGCGCTACAAACAAATATTACAACGAACGTGAGGAACCATATCGCCCACTGGCACCCGGAGTTGAAGGAAAAGACAGAAAACCCTCCACTTGAAAACCCTCCAAAGCTGCCAATACAGTTGCAAAGGGCGATTCTCGATTAATCGTGATTAATTGCGTCGGAATCAAATTGAATGGTAAGGCACCCAGCGATTCCCACCCCTGCTGGATTCCATCTGGAAGAGTCTCAAAGAACAAAAGGAGCTCAAACAGCCTCAATGTGTTGATAGCTCACTGATTGACTGATTTTTATTGAATTCATTGGAGTTGAACTTGTGAAATGAATCTTCCAACCTGACACAAACCCACTCGCGGGAATCCTCTCCCTGTCCAGGTGTCTCTCCCTGAGTCGGAGGTGAGAGCCGGCCTGGCCCTGCAGCCTCAGTCCCTGGACGTCTCCCTGGTGGACCGGCCGCTCACCGACCTGCTCTTCACCCAGTTCATGGCCTCTGTGTCCGGGAAGGTCTTCTGCCTGGGTAATGCGGCCGTTCATTCACGAGGTCGACCGGCGCCTCTTCACCGTCACTGCTAACCTCTCCCCGCGTCCTCCGCTTCCACCTCCAGCGTCCTCGGACGAGCTGTCGGTGAGCCTGCTGCCGGTCAGTCGGCAGGGCGAGAGGAGGACGGCGGCGCTGCAGGGCGCCGGCGACGCGCTCAGCTTCTCCTTCGACGACGTTCTGCCCGGGAAATACAAAGGTTTGCCTGCCCGCACCAAGGACACCTAATAACTGCAAGGTGCACGTCGCCTCGCCGTCATCAGTCGCAGTGCAGGAAGTTGAATTTGAGCGCTGATGCCAATCCAGGCTGCGCATCTGCACTGGCCGTCGGCGACATCAAGTCTTTCCCCACCGTGTGTGTGTGTGTGTGTGTGTGTGTGTGTGTGTGTGTGTGTGTGTGTGTGTGTGTGTGTGTGTGTGTGTGTGTGTGTGTGTGTGTGTGTGTGTGTGTGTGTGTGTGTGTGTGTGTGTGTGTGTGTGTTCCTGCCTGCAAGCTGTCTGCGCAGCCTGCATCTGTGGAGTGCGTTTGCCCGAGCGGCGGCGCTGCAGCGCGCAGGCAAAGTTTGCTTCCCCTGAAGGCTTGAACAGCAAAGTTTTTCCTTTTGGATGGATTTAGTTCACCGTCCATCCTGGCAGGGGCGACGCATTTAAAGGAGCAGTCCACTCCATGTGAGGTTGAGGGGAGTTGTCTAAGCCGAACCTCACCTGTCCTCCTGTGTGACCCCTGTCGCCCTCTGGTGGTTCGCACGCTCTTCCTGCTGAAATGCACCTGTCATAAAGACAGAGAGAGCGAAACGGTCTCAGTGTGAGGCAGGGCCGCTGTTGAGAGGTTTTTAATGCCCTTTGTGACATCACTGTCAGGGCTGGTGTCCGAAACGGAACCCATTGACACACCATTCATTTGAACACACTGCTTAAGTTCGTTTCACACAATCTGGTTGGTTCTTCACTCACCTCGTGTTCTCTTCCCTCCTCCCCCTCCTCTTCCTCCTCCCCGTCCTCCTCATCCTCATCCCTCTGCGCCCGCCAGTGAACATCATTCACGACGAGTGGTGCTGGAAGAACAAGTCTGTGGAGGTGGAGGTCCTGGACTCGGACGTGTCGGGGGTGGAGTTCAGGCAGATTGGCTACATCCTGCGCTGCTCCCTCTCCCACGCCATCACGCTGGTCAGTGCGCTCGCTCCCGCAGATGCTCCTGCACCGTCGTCAATATTATCCTTCAACTTTGTAACCTTTTCTTCTATTTTGTTATTTTTTTTTCCCATTTGGCCCCTCAGGAGTTCTTCCAAGACGGCAGCAAGCCGGAGAACGTGGGCGTGTACAACCTGTCCAAGGGAGTCAACCGCTTCTGCCTCTCCAAGCCTGGTGAGGGTCTCCGCTCAGCCCCCCCCCCTCAGCTAAACATAGCCTCTCCATTAGTGTGTGTGTGTGTGTGTGTGTGTGTGTGTGTGTGTGTGTGTGTGTGTGTCTGCCCTGCCCCCCACCCTGAGCAATATTAGAGGTCAGCGTGTGGAGCCAGGGGGCGCTGTGGCACACTTTGCCCACAGAGAAAGTGGAGCAGGGTGATTAATGGGGCAGGTGTCTCTCTGTGCAGGTGTTTACAAGGTCACCCCTCGCTCCTGCCACCAGTTCGAGCAGGAGTTCTACACCTACGACACGTAAGCCACAAGCCCCTCCCCCTTCCCTCCCTCCCCCCAACCCTCCCTCACCATGTGACCCTCCTGCTTCCACAGCTCCGCCCCCGGCATCCTGACCCTCACGGCGGTGCGCCACCGCATGACCGGCCTCATCACCACCGACAAGATCCTGGACGTCACCGTCACCATCAAGTAACCTCGCGCTTTTTTTTTAAAAAAAAAAAATCAATTTCTTTTTATTCAACACTTTTCCACTTTCACATAGACCCTACTTGCGTCTGGTACACAAATGACTATTCCTTCTTTCTTTCCTCTTTTCTAAATACAGTATCTTTAGAATTGCATCGACGCTCTTCCTCTGTCTTTTACTGAGGGGCAGAGGAGAAAAATAACCACGGCTCGTCATTAACACAACTACAGTTATGCCCGGGACATAGTAGTGATTTGTATTCACCAAATGTAATAAACAATTAACTTAGTTTTACCATGGCAGCGATGTTAGAAAAATAGTCATTAAGACACAAAAAAGAGGAAAACTTTACATCTTTTTTTGGAACCTTTTGTTTTTAATTGAGCTTCTCTCTCTCTCTCTCTCTCTCTCTCTCTCTCTCTCTCTCTCTCTCTCTCTCTCTCTCTCTCTCTCTCTCTCTCTCTCTCTCTCTTTCTCTCTCTCTCTCTCTCTAACTCTCTCTGTCTTTCTCTCTACCCCTCCGTCTCTTCCTCTCTCTCACATTCTTTCTCTCTCTGTGCCACTTTCTTCCTCTACCTCCCCCTCTCTCTCTAACCATTCCTCTACCCCCTCTCTCTCTAACCATTCCTCTACCCCCTCTCTCTCTCTCACTCTTTCTCTCTCTGTGCCACTTTCTTCCTCCTCCCCTCCTCTCTATCTCTTTCTCTCTCTCCCTCTACCTCTCTCACTCTGTCCCACTTTCTCTCTCTACCCATCTCTCCCCCTCTTTACCTCTTTCTTTCTCTCTCTACCTCCTTCTCTCTCTCTCTCTTTCTCTCTCTCTCTCTCTCTCCGTCCCCTCCTCCGGTCAGGTCTTCCATCGAGAGCGAGCCGGCGCTGGTGCTGGGCCCCCTGCGGAGCCTGGAGGAGCAGCGGCACGACCAGCAGCTGCTGGAGATCCAGCAGCGGCGGCAGGAGCGCGAGCGCCGCGCCGCCGCCGAGGAGAACAGGGCGGCGCAGGAGGACGCCACCCCGGTCCTGGAGAAGCCGGACGAGCTGACCGGGCCCTTCCACTACGAGTTCTCTTACTGGGCCAGGTCGGCACCACTCTTGCCGCTCCGCTCCTCTGATGAAGCGGTGCGGCCAGGTGACGGGATCTCGTGTGTTTGTGCAGAGCCGGAGAGAAGGTGACGGTGACGCCGTCCTCCAAGGAGCTGCTCTTCTACCCCCCCGAGGTCGAGGCCACCATCACCGGAGGTTTGGTGGCTTTTCTTCCTCAACAAGCGTCTTCACATGGAGCCGTACGGCCCATTTTTTGTCATGATGTGAATCCACGCCCCCCTCAGTCCAGGCCACGCCCCCCACACCCGCCACCTCATATTCCGACTGTTAAGTCTAAAACTGAAAGAAAATAGATAGTGGAAAAAAAAATGTAAAACATGATAACTGTAAAATAAAATATGAATCAGAAAAAATGCAAACATGCAACTGAAAAAAATCTAAACTAATCAAACTCAAATCGAAATATATATACATATAAACATATATACACACACACACACACACACACACACACACACACACACACACATATATATATATACATACGCACACACACACACACACACACACATATATATACAGTATACAAGTATAATGATACAAAAGATTTGCCATCAATCAAAAATTTTTACCTCAAAATGTTAATTGACTTATTTTTTTATTTGAATACAATACATACAATAAATGGCTTTATGGCCTCAGTATGTCTCAGTGCAGTACAGATCTTTCAGTTGTGGCTGCTTTTCACCATGTTGTCTCTCAAAAGCCAGCCAGTTGTAAAGCATCAGTGCTTGTCTCCCCCCTCCCCGCCACAGAGTCGTGTCCTGGTCGCCTGGTGGACATCGTCGGCCGAGCGGGTCTCTTCCTGGCTGGCAAGGTGTCGCCGGAGCTGCAGGGTGTGGAGATCTCCATCAGCGAGAGAGGAGCCGCTGCGCCGCTCATCACCGTGGCCACTGATGAGAGGGGAGCGTACAGGTACGACGGCAGGGACTTTTCTCCTTCCGCTGATGGAGCATAGACACGGGTTACTGCCAATGTGGGGGATGATGTGGAGCCGGAGTTCAGTTCATTTCCGGTCTGAAGCCCTTTGATTCCTGAGCGGGTCTTTCCTCTCGGCTCTCTCCCAGTGTGGGGCCGCTCCACAGCGACAGACACTACGACATCAGCGCCAGTAAGGAAGGCTTCGTGCTGAGTCCTCTGGAGGGGAAGCAGGGAGACTTCAAGGCCTTCGCCCTGGCCGGAGTCACCTTCAAGGTAGCGGCCAAACACTCTGAGGTTTCCTACTGTTGCTTCCTTCAGAGTTTGCTTTGCTGCCAGTTTTCGTTTGGTTGTGTTTGCTGCTTTGCGACGTGTTTCGAAATGAATCTTTTAACTCTTTCTCACTCTTTTTGGCTTCTCAACTTCTTAACAAAACAACTGCGTCCTTTCCTGCCCTCCCTCTCTGTTAATCCCCACAACAAAGACCGTAAACTGCCCTTTAATTCCCCTTGTTAGCGTTGTGGCGAGAAAAAATTGGAACCTTGACTGATGCAATTAAAAACATTTGTTTGCTGTTTGGTATGGGCAGCAAATCCGCCGTTAATGATGATTAATCTCCTGGTTGCAGATCAAGTCGGAGGACGGTCACCCTCTGTCCGGCGTCCTGCTGTCTCTGAGCGGAGGACAGTTCCGCTCCAACCTGCTGACTCAGGACACCGGCCTGCTCACCTTCAACAACCTGGTGGGGATCCAGCTTCCGGATTCATCACCGGCCTGCTGACTCGCTGCCTCAAAATACATATTAAATCACTGCGTCCTGTCCTCAGAGCCCTGGCCAGTACTACTTCAAGCCCATGATGAAGGAGTTCCGCTTTGAACCGGCGTCCCAGATGATCACAGTGGAGGAGGGTCAGAACCTCGGCATCGACATAACGGGCATCAAAACTGCTTACAGGTGCGACGACGGAGCGCAGCGTGTCATTTGCCATCATGGGTTTTTTTTGAAGGGGGAAAAGGCTTTTTTTCTATTCACAGAGGCACAGGCATCACGCTCCTGGTTTACTGGAGGACACTTTGAATCCAATAGCCATTAGCAAACAGTCCCCCCCCGGCTGCAAACGTTAGCTTAGCCTGCTTAAACCTGTAGCGTCGTCATTTACAAGAAAACAGTTCAAAGGAAAACAGTTTCACACCATCTCCAATATTGCAATGAAATGTGACAATACCCACAAATATTCATCATCATTATGATTATTCAGGACTGAGCCTCAGCGAAGGCCTACTCTTTATTATTAGCATTATTATCATTTTCATTATTATTAACAAGAAAACAATGGCCAAACTGAATTTCTGTGCTTGTCCTTGGGTTGTATCTCGCTAAAACATCCAGTTTTGACCTGGACTGAGAGCATTCGAGACTTAACAGTGAATATCAATTCAATGTATCACAAATGCACGGGGGTTTCCACAACATTTTTTTCCACAGCTGTACTGCATCACTCCACACTGTCCGCAAAATGTCGACGGTCACATCACGTCCTCGTTTGCTCGGTTGAGGTTCGGCCGCCTTCCCCCTGCAGGCAGCCGGTTTGTTTTTGCAAACGTCCCGTCTGTGAAAAAAGACTGCCGGCTCCTCTGGTCCCGGGTCTGATGAGGTGTCGTGTCCGCTCGTGTCCTCAGCTGCTACGGAGCCGTGCGCTCTCTGAGTGGGGACGCAGAGAGGGACGTGGCCGTGGAGGCGGTGGGTCAGGGAGACTGCAGCCTCTACAGCGAGGACACCGTCACCGACGAGGAGGGTCGCTTCAGACTCAGAGGCCTGCTGGTAAGAACGCCGCTCCTTCAGAGTCCCAAGTGATGAAAAGGAAGAAAAGAAAAAAAAAAAAAAACCTGCACTACATCCTCGTCCTCTGCTGTTCTGCAACGTCTCCCCTGCAGCCGGGCTGCAAGTATCAGATTCAGCTGCGAGCCGAAGGCAACGACCACATCGAGAGGGCCCTGCCGCAGCAGCGCTGGGTGGAGGTGAGACACACACACACACACACACACACACACACACACACACACACACACACACACACACAAACACACAAACACACATGCAGCTGAATTGTACTTAAAGAGTGAATTGTTTCTTTCTAAATGCAAATGGCTTTGAACCTCTGGCTGCATCCTGAACATCTTCCCGCCTCGTGACTGGTGTGCAGTTGGAGCACGTGCCAAAACTAGGGCTGTCAAAGCATTCATTTTTTTTAATCGCTATTAATTGCAGAATCTTCGTAGTTAACTGCGATTAATCGTGGTTTGAATTGCGCGTGTAAAATTCTGTAATTTCAAGGCAGTTTTAACCCCATCAAGTGAAGTATTGTCAGCCATGCCATTTGCGATTTAAAAAAAAAATGCGTTATGGATTGTATTTAACTGATCGCGATTAATGCGTTAATGCCGACAGCCCTAGCCGAGACAAAAAGGAAAATCCCAAGCCGAGCGTTTATTTGGGGGAGCTCAGGTCACCTCCATGTGCAGCGTCAAGCAGAAATGAGTGAGTGTGAGTCAGATACAGAAGTGACGGCACATAAATTTGTTATCAGTCAATAAAAGCTCAGGAGTCCTCGAGGTGTCCGACTGGAGCTGATTGGCTGATGGTTTCCAGCGTTCAAAAGCAGCAGCATTTGTGAAGCACAGACGAGACTTAATGCAGCATAATTGTCTTTATTATCAAGTTTTAAAGGCTTATCAGTCCGTAGAAGCAGCTCACGGTGGACGTCGCGACTCGGCGGGAAGGAAAACGTGGCGGCGAATCAAAGGAGGTTCTGTGCTCTTTCATTTGCTCCGCGAGGGTTCGCCAGTCGCAGGAGGTTGTGGAAAAACTTGAGTAATTGAATTGTGGGACCTGCGTGCTGATGATTACCGGCAGCCTTATCGCATGCCTGCTTTTTTTCTCCCTCTTTTTTTTTTTTTTTTTTTTTTCCACCGGCAGAACAAAAGCAGCGATTATCCCGCTTGCAAGTTCATAATTTCAGTTTGCTGGTGCCCCCCTCCCCCAACTCCCACCTCCTCCCCCTAATCCTCCGCCAAGGCAGGAAATGCTTTAATTCCACCTAATTCCCTGTTATTATCGCACTGTGTGACTTTTCCCGGAGCCTTTATCTGCCGTTAACATTTCCTTCTTTTTGAAAGGCGGTCGGCGCCGCTTCTGTGCAGTAATCTCTGTGCCCCCCCCCCCCCCCCCCCCCCAACAGGTGGGCGGCAGCGACATCACCGGGGTCAACATCATCGCCTTCCGGCAGATCAATCAGTTCGACCTCAGCGGGAACATCCAGGCGTCTCCCGAGCACCTGGCCACACTGTCGGTGGGTCTGCCGGCAGCGCCTCGGCCTCCCACTGTGCTTTTTCCTCAAGCGACACGTGAGCCTCGCATGCTCACCCGCTCTGCTCTGCTCTGCTCTGCTCTCTCCACCAGGTGAAGCTGTACAAGAGCGACAATATGGACAACCCCATCAACAGCATCTCTCTGGGACAGTCGCTCTTCTTCCACTTCCCCCCGCTGGAGAGAAACGGAGAGGTAGAAGCCCGAAGCTCCTCACTTGGCTCGTGAAATTGAATTAAAAAAAACAAAGAAAGCAACCGTCTTTAGAAAATGAGCAAAGAAATCCGAGTTAAAACCATCATCCCAAGTGTATGTGACGGTAGCTGTGTTTCCATCACACCTAGACTTGCGCTAAACCTAAATATCGCAATGAAAGATTGCTAATGGAAACATTTCCTAAAACCTCTCAAATATGGCTAAAAGGTTTTTTCACTCTCTTGAGGAGGTTTTCCAGACGTCTCGATGTAGAGGTACAGTGTGTCGCAAGAGTGCAATGGAAACACTTTATTGGCATTTACCCGTCACCGGACGTGACGTAACAGGGTCACGTGACCAGTTCAAGTGAAAATGGCGCATTATGTTTGGACGGAGGAGAAGACGGAATATTTTTTTTCACAAGTAATCAAAGAGAAAAATATAACAACCATTCTTGACAGCAAACAAACGTAAACAAACGATCACAAACGCAATTCTCATAAATCTCGTGGCGCGAGATTTATGAGAATTGTGGCTTATGCGCTTGACACCGTTCAATGGAAACACCTGCTAATCGCAATTGTACTTTGTCAAAATTTTCGAAATATCGCTTTTATTTTGCGAAAACGGTGCTAGGGATGTCGTGTTTGATGATGTCACCGTGTCTCCGCCCCCGCAGAACTACGTGCTGATGCTCCACTCCACGCTGTCCCGCTCCCAGTACGACTTCACGCTGCCGCAGGTCTCCTTCACCTCCAGCGGCTTCCACAAGCACATCACCCTGACCTTTAACCCCACAGTAAGACTCCGCCCACCTTCACTCTGCCCCACAGACACACAGCAGCCTCTTTAACATCGGCGGGCGTGTTGTCGCGGGTTCTTAACACTCGTTAGTGTTTAGTATTGATGACTCATCTCGTGTGTGTGTGTGTGTGTGTGTGTGTGTGTGTGTGTGTGTGTGTGTGTGTGTGTGTGTGTGTGTGTGTGTGTGTGTGTGTGTGTGTGTGTGTGTGTGTGTGTGTGTGTGTACTCACAGCGTAAAGTGCCTGACCAGGACGTTGCCCAGGGCTCCTACATCGCTCTGCCTCTCACCCTGCTGCTCCTGCTGGCCGCCTACAACCACGAGAAGGTACAGCCGGAAAAAAAATCCCCCTGCTTGTCAGATTCTTTAGTGTCCCCTGCAGAAACAGTATAGCCAATATATTAGCCCTCTGTTTATAGCCTTCAGTAGAAACTCTTTGTCTAAAGGTCACATATTACGCACATTCCCAGATCTTTATTTTTTCTCCTTTCTTTCTTCTTTAACTCCGGCGGTGCAGCGTTGCACAAACAATTATCCACAAAAAAAACCTGCAGATCTCCAGTAAACCGGCATGTTTAGCCCTCTGTTTACAGCCTGGGTTTTATTTTCTTCAAAAACCAACGCTCTGTTGAACCTTCTGCATTTCAAAAGGTGGAGAAGGACGGAACCAACACCTGTCTGGGGTGGTGTGAGCGTTTTCGGTGTGATATCAGACCCCCTTTGTGACATCACAAAGGGCAGTTCTTTGAAGTAGAGAGAGTCAAAGTCGTCAGGTTTTAATTTAAAAAAAATTTGATCCATTTCTATTGAGTTCTAACTCCATGAAATGCACCATGAAGATTGTCACAGTCAACGGGACCATGAACAATTCTAAATACAACAAGATTATTAACCTTCTGTCTTTCTTTCGTCCTTCCTTCCTTCCTTCCTTCCTTCCTTCCGTCCCTCCGTCCTTCCTTCTGTCCCTCCTTCCTTCCCTCCTTCCTTCCTCCTTCCGTCCTTCCTTCCTTCCTTCCATCCCTCCCTCCTTCCTTCCTTCCTTCCGTCCTTCCTTCCTTCCCTCCTTCCTGTCTTCCTTCCTTCCTTCCGTCCTTCCTTCCTTCCATCCCTCCCTCCTTCCTTCCTTCCTTCCCACCTTCCTTCCTTCCTTTCATCCCTCCTTCCTTCCTTCCTTCCCTCCTTCCTACCTCCTTCCCACCTTCCCTCCTTCCCTCCTTCCCTCCTTCCCTCCTTCCTTCCTTCCGTCCCTCCTTCCTTCCCTCCTTCCTGTCTTCCTTCCTTCATTCCTTGCCGGCCAGGTGATCCCGCTGCTGCTGCAGGCAGTGAACCGCGTCCAGGGCGCGAGGGCCGTGAGCCAGGCCAGCGGTGACAGCGCGGCGCTGGACGAGGCCAAGCGTCAGGCCAAGAGGCCGAAGGCCAGACGGACTTAAAGGGCCAGCGGAGCTCCGCCCCTCCCGGCTCACGGCTGAGGGTCCCCGGCTGCAGCCGGAGCTGCTGCGGCTCCTCGTGGGTGTCGGGCAACCGGTCCACTCACTCACACACAAACCAGGACTCTGATCTCTCCACCTGGCCACTCAGCCACCTGACCGCCATGTGACTGTCATGTGACCGTCATGTGACCACCGCCTCAGCCAGTCCACGTTCTCTGGACTGATAGCTAAGATTTAACAGCAAGCTTTCTCATGTTTTTGGTTTTTGTTTTCTTCGTCACATTCTCTGTCTGAGAGAATCCTTAATGTTTGTCAGAAAGAAGGAGACACTTTGATTTTTTTTTACCTGTAGTTTAATTTATTATCCAGGTCAAATCAAACCGACGCCTTTGTGTTTGAGTGTTTTTTTTTGTTGTTGTTGTTAAAGCGAATGGATGCTTTTGACTTCGGATCAGATTTAAGCCACGACTGTGGGGTGACAGGGTCGCGACCTCTTTCTCTCGTTGGTTTGGGGCAGATTCAGCAACACACGGGACATTTTTGTGTCAGATCTTAAGTTTGACCTCTAAAATTCTTCCACCTTAACGTTGCATGGCCGCTACATTTCTACGTCGGACATGTTAATGCTGTGCAGAATTTTCCCCCAAAACTGACTCGTCAGAAGTGGAGGCGGAGCTTCGTTAGACCTGCCAGCAGCCCGACGTCAGGCCGCGTCGCATTAATGGAACAAATCACCGTACAGTTCTACACACTCCACTTGTCATGGTCTTCTGCTGCACCGTATCCACCAGCTCAGGAACCTGGTCCATACGGTGCTGACAAAAAAAAAGAAACTTGGGTTCAATACTGTGATATTTTTTTTTCTCCCTTAACTTTATTATTTCTTTGTGGGGGGTGTATCTGGGTCGGGGGTCGGGGTGCTGAGTAACTAGTAACTTTAATTTATTAACATTTTTTTTTCTAATCAGATGTGAATGATCATGGTCTTGTAGTTTTGTGTGATTATTTTTGAGGCCTCTGTCAGTTGAAGAAGAGTTTTTAACAAGAAGCTTTTGTGAAGATAATATTAGGTCGATAAAATGTAAATAAATAGATTCTGAAATGGGGAGGGGAAATGATGAGGAGTTTTAAGTCTGAGGCTGTGTCATGAGCTTGGGAGGAAAAAAAAAATCTCAACCCAAATTATATTTCTGTGTTTAAACCATCTGCCCTCAGTTTTGGCTGACATTTGATGAAAAGGCCTCTGACTATTTACTGAGATGAAAAATATTCCAATTTGGCAACATTTCAGGGCAGATAATTAGTTTATGTTGACGAGGGTTGGGGTGGGGTGGGGGGACGTGGGCAGCATCTGTCATTTGTGCACAATCATTTGTTTTGTTTCCTTTTTATTTTTTTGTGATAATAAAGTTTGAGTGGACGGACGTCGAGTGAATTGCTTTGCGACCTTGCCTGCAGGGGGCAGTGCATCACCAGTCAATGGGATTTTCGGAGAGGTGGGTGGGGGCGGTGGCTGTCAATCTCATCCAATCAGCGCTTAAGCACGTTTTGCACCTGTGTTCATTCTTTATTTAAAAAATTGAAAAGAAAAATGCAGATTATCCCTTTAAAGTAATTGGACGTCACAACGAGATTCCCTCTCTGCTCCTCAGCAGCAGGAGGGTGGGAGGTAAAGTGTGATCCGATGATGTTAGACTGGAGTGAAAAAGCTGATCTTTGCACAGGAGAGATCTCAAAATCTAGCGTTGGGAAAAATTAAAATCTTGTAGCAGTGAACTCGATTTTTGAGACGGACATCTGATTTAAAAACAGCAAAAGCCACTGCGGTTCTAAAGTGTTGCTGTTCTCTTTTTTCTTTCAGAAGTAATTCAATTTCCTGACTGGCTTCCCTGCTGTCAGCTTATCGTCTGCTGTCGGAAATTACACTGCGTGTGTGTGTGTGTGTGTGTGTGTGTGTGTGTGTGTGTGTGTGTGTGTGTGTGTGTGTGTGTGTGTGTGTGTGTGTGTGTGTGTGTGTGTGTGTGTGTGTGAACATCTGTGCGGTAAAGGTTTGGCTTCTACATAAAGGTTGCTTTTATCTCAGTACAGAGAGTGTTGACGGACAGACGGAGCCTCACATGATTAGGAACCCCTCAAAAAACTCAGAAGTGCTTCCTGTTAACACTGATGCCTTGTTGGGTCACATGGACACAAAACCAAGACGTTCTGGAGGAGCACGAATCACCTGGACAGGTGTGGTGCCCTTTGTGATGTCACAAAGGATGATTTAGCGCACAACTTTCTGAGAAGTGGAGCGAATGGGAATAAAACAAGGACGATACTTTCCACTCATAACGCTCGGCTAGAAAACATTGTTAGACTTCAGCTTCATATGGGGCCGTTAAAACAGACAGAATGTGTTTGTTTATTATTGGTGACATGGCGAAGCAACAAAGAGCAACAACCCGAGTCGGACATGAAAAGAAGTTTAATTCCAGAACCGGTTTCAACAGAGACCGTCCCAGCCGTGCTGCGTAAACAGCGCCCTGCACTCAGAGGAAAGTCTTTTTCCCTTTTTATTTCTTTTGTCAAAACGTCCTGCTAATGATTCATTTTCCCGCTTTGTTCGTGTTCATTAGTCTCATTCGCGCGTTGCCCTCCCCTCTCTTTCTTTTTCAGCCTTCAAAATGAGCCGGACGTCCTTTCCTGCCCGTCATTATCTCTCTTTTCTCTCTCTTGATCTTCCTCCCTTATTAGCGACGCGTTTGCTCGCTAGTGTCTCCTCTCTTGTCCCCTCCTGTTTCAAGACGTCTTCCAAAGGGCTCGGCGCTCTGCAAAACTGGCTTTCCGCCGCTTCGCAGAGAAACTTTTTGCCCTGATGAGATTTTAGCCAATTAACGTGATCCCTTCTGTTGGGCAGCAATTCAGAGAACAAAAGAAGCAAAACAAAACAAAACACAAACAGCCAACAAAATAAACCCAGAGTCTGTAGCTCAACAGGATGACTCATAGTTTTCTTCTTCTTTAGTTTCTCCAAAAACTGATTTCTGATGTGACTTCACGCCGTGCCGCAACGTGACTTCCTGTAGGACACAAGCGGCTTCCTGTCTGCCATCACTCTGGAGCAGGCCCTCTATCGTGCTCAAGGGACCCTCGACGACTTCCTCCAGTCTCACCGTGCCTGAAGGTGGATTAGCAGGAGCTGTTAAACCTTCAAGTGCTGATTGCCTCTTCAGTAGACGTCTTCCGTCTGCAGAAAACCTCTTCCTCTCTGGACTAGTCAGGGGCGTGGCCTGTGGATATTGTGGCCCCAATCATTTTGTAGCAAAGTACTTTTTTTCTTTTAGATAAATTAAAACTCATAAGAAAAAATAAAATGTGATATAATTTATTCATTCATTCATTCAATCATTCATGGGCGACGCAATGGTGCAGTGGTGAGCGCTGCCGCCTAACAGTAAGAAGGTTGTGGGTTCGATTCTCGTGCCTGTGGAGTTTGCACGTTCTCCCTGTGTCTGCGTGGGTTCTCTCCACGTTCCCCAGCTTCCTCCCACAATCCAAAAACATGCATGTGAGGTATTGAAAATGGATTGATAGATGGATGATTCATTAATTGGCTTGTCCCACTAGCCCCGCCCCTTTAATTGACAGCCAATCACCTGCCCTCCTGCCTTGCCGAACCGGCAAAATTACCAACCAATCGTTTCCTTTCAACACGATATAAAACATCTCTGCGCAAGCTAGTTAACACTACTTTTGTATGCACTGGCTAGCGTTAGCCTTTGAATTAGCTTCATCTCAGACAACACAGAACTGTTTTCCTGTTAATGTGAGTGCAGCAAAACTAAGGTTTTAGGTTCTGTGCCTTTATCTCCAATTGCAGCAATGCACAAGAGTCGGGCAGAACCGAAGTGGAGTTTAGTATTTAACCTTCCTAGCGGGACTTTAACGCACACAGAGGAAAAAAGGGGCATCAGCTGGCACGTTTCTTTTTAATTAACTTTCCCTTCCACTCAGGAGCAGCTCCACTTTATTGCCAACACAGATATGACTCCTTCTTGGTAATGTAACTTTTTTCCTTTTTTTTTTTTTTCTTCTTCTCAGGCTTCTGAATGGCTGCTGTGTCACGTTTGCCGCAGCACCTCCTGTTTTTTGTGACTCAGTATTTAGCAATGGCTGAAGTCTGTTTGTGTGTGTGTGTGTGTGTGTGTGTGTGTGTCTATTGCTGTGTCTCAATTCAGGGTCTGCACCCTTCAAACCGAGTGTCCTCCGTCTGAGGGAAGCGTTCTTCGAGGAGCCAGCCTAGACGTTTTTAAAGCATCAAGCTAACCATTGGTTCGCCATCTAACGATGTCGTTCGATATTCAAATAAATAAAAACCCGATATTAAAACTGCATATTTTATGTGAAATTTCAATACTTAAAATTTATATGAAGTGTCTTCCCAAGATCTCACGATGCTTTGCAGCAGCACGCAAAGCATCATGGGATACATAAGTACGCAAAGGATAGTAGCGCTGCATCCTTGGAATCGGCTAAAACGAGGGCGCATTCCGAGTACGCATTTTGAGCATCCTAAGCACCCTCGGGAATTGGGACGAGCCTTCGCGCAGTGCTATGACGCAACTTCCTTTCAAAATGCGTATACTTCAAGGATGCAGACCCTGAATTGAGACACAGCATATGTGTGTGGGCGCATACACGCGTGGTTGTGTGTGTGTGGCCCATAGACTCTTCAGTACTAACCTGATACCTGCAGCCCTGCACTGTGTGTCAGATGCAATCATCACAGCTGAGGTCTTCATCCAATCACAGAGGTCGGTCGGGAGTTCCAGGGAGCCGCCCAGCTCACCTTATTTCCCTGCGTAACTCTGTTTACAGGTGAGTGAACACACTCATTCATCAGCGTTCAGCAAAGCTGGACGCACTCAGACACTTTGTTCATCCCCGATGTTGGACACTGCAGACTCAAGGTCGCACGTTTGAAGGGTTGGTCTGCGATGTAAAGTGGCGTGATTAGAAATACACGTGCTTCTCAGTGTGAGCGAGTGAACTCTGTGTTGCGTTGAACCAGGTTCACACACGAGCTGAGTGACAATGACTGAGGCCGGCGGCCGCCTTCCTCTTCCTCCTCCACCTCCTCCTCTTCCTCCTCTTCCTCGTCCTCCTCCTCTTCCTCTTCCTCCTCCTCCTCTTCCTCCTCCTCCTCCTCCTCCTCCTCATCCTCCTCCTCCTCCACCTCCTCCTCCTCCTCCTCCTCCTCCTCTTCCGGCACAGGGCTGACTTCTCCTCCTCCCAGGCCGCTCGCCATGCGTTAAGAACTCCGCTCGGCTGCTCGGCTGCTCAGCTCTCCGCCGGCTACAAGATTTCTCTTTCTCCCGACTTCTCGACGGACACGGTGATAAAAGCGCCGACATTATGGCAATAAAAAAAAGAAAAGAAAAAGAGTGTGACAGGCAGTGGTGAGGACGGACTCCTCTTCTCTCTCTCCTCCCTCCTGCCCTCCGACTCAATCCATCTCGCTTTGTCTCCGCTCGGCTCCCGGTTCCGTCGGCCGTGCCGTCATTTGTACAGCCAGCGGAGCCTGACGGAGGGAGGGAGGAGTGGGGGGAGGAGGAGGGGGGCAAGGGGAGGAGGGGTGAAGAGGCAGAGATAGAGGGAACGTCCGCCGTCGGCGCGCAAAAGTTGTGTGAGTCCTTGAGGAAAGTCACGTGGCGGACGGGGACAAAGCGGCAGGGCTACAGGCTGCTGGAGGAGGGAAGGAAGGAGGGGGGGATGGAAGGAGGGAAGGCGGGATAGAGGGATGGAGGGGAGGCCTCCTGCACACTGAATTCTCCTCTTCCAGCTCTGAATGTTAAATATTTAACATCGGCTGGCGGCGCTGCAAGTATCGATTAATACTCGTCATTAAGCCGCCCTTCCAGGCCGCGTGTGGCTCGCACTCAAAGCAAAGCAGCAAGCAGGGAGGTCAAGGAAACTTCTTTTGGGAGGGGGGGATAATCCTCTTAAAGAGGGTCCACACCTAAAGCGTCCACTGGTGAAAATATCCAGTCTCTCTTTTGTAAATGTCTCAGTATTTCATTTCAGATGGACAGAACTTGTCTTGACGTTCCTCATTGTTCTATCACAGGAACACACGCTGACACTGAGCGGCCTGCTGATTGGTCGATCCAGCTACTGGGGGAGGAGCCTGTCCAAAGTAACAATTGAAGCATCCATCAGCACGGCAGATCTCCGCATCCATGTGTGAGCAAAGTACTTTTTATATTTTAAATCAATATAATTAAACCTTGTCTTAAAAAAAGAAGTAAATAGGAAACATATTCATCGCTGACGTTAATTAAAACTAAACTGCTGACACGAGTTGAAGGATCCCGCCCACAACACAATTTGCTGGAAAAAAAACAAACAAAAGAAACCAAACAGCCAAATTGAAAAGCTGCATTATGAGGAAAGTTAAATTCAGAGGACTGACAACAGCAACGACAACAACAACAACAAAAACAACACACTTAACGAGAACGAACGCGTTCACTAAGTTACGGCGGCTTTAAATTAAAGCTTTGCCTCATTTGAGCAGTAAATTATTCACGACGCACTTCGTCCCTCTTCGATTCCCGGAAAAGGTCCCGTCAGGAGTCGTCCTCCGCTGCACTGCCGGCACATATTAAAACAAAGCAATGCACACACACACACACACACACACACTATTCTAATGAGGCTTTTATTAGTTTGCTCCAGGCAAACATTAAACAAACAAACAAGGCGTCGCCGTCGGACTCGGAGCCAATAATTCCTGCATCTGTCAGCACTGTGCGATCAAAACAAGCTGTCGAGTCGGCGCCCGTGACTGTCGGACCAATATTTATATATTTATGTATTGTGTTTTCTTTTTTTCAAATGATGATTCGAAGATGATAGAAGATAATGAAATAAGGAAGGAAACCAGAAATGAAAGATTTTCTCTTCTGCCTTGTCGCCTCACCACCTGGCACACCCTGCTGGGAGGGAGTGGTGTTGGTGGTGGTCGGGGGGGTTGGCAGATACAACACACATGTTGTGATCAGCATGAGGGTGTAGCTTTAGCTGATTAATTGGATTAATTAAGTGGGCGAACACTCAAGATGGTTGGGGGGGATTTCCTTGGCAAATTAAATTTGATAGGTGGTGAGGCGGTGTGTGTGTGTGTGTGTGTGTGTGTGTGTGTGTGTGTGTGTGTGTGCAAGGAGGAGACTGTGTGTGTGTGTCTGTGTGTGCATGTGTGCGACCTTCGCTGTGGGTTCGCCCCGAGAATGGTGAGATGACACAGTGGGAATTGGGTAGGATGGTGTGGGCGAGAGGAAAGATGAGCCGAAGGAACGGCGTCGGAATTCCAATGGCCCGTCTGCAGCGAAAATCTCTGTTTATTACGGCACGTTTTCAGAGTGTTTCAACCAAGACCACAGATCTTTACAGTCCTGGACACAGCGCCCGACTCTTGGAGCACCGAGACCTGCAGAATCCTCAAGAATTCACTCTGGATGCTTGTGTGACGTCAAAGCGATGTAGTTCATATAAACAGGAGAACAAAACTGAAAAAATTAAAGATAATGTTCTCCTACTAGGAGGACTCTACTGTACGTCTCCTTGAATAATGAAGAATGAATGAATAGTTTGTGATGTTTTCGGAAGCTGTCGTTGGTGGTGTGGTGTGACTTGCGAGTTTCGACGGTCTTCTTTTGCTTTATTTTGGAAAGACAAACGTGATGGTTCATTTTGCTGCATCGCGATGGAACTACAAAATCCATCAGAAACCAAAGTCTCTTTTCTCTCCGCTTCGGGTCAGTGGAGCTGTGACGGATGGAAGAAGTGCCGCACACACAGCCAGGGGGAACACCCGCACTGACGACAACTGAACCACCGAACCGAACGGCTCAGCAAGTCACCGACTGGTTTCAAGAGGCTGAAACTGATGCTTTGCAGTTTTAATTGCCTGCCAGTACCTTGATTTACTCGCCTTGTCGCCTTCATTGGACTCTCAAATCGAGAGCCGGTTTTCATTTCCCATCACCGTTATTCCAATCCTCCGGGCCGAGACGCGAGGCAAGCCGGGGCGCCGTCTCCTCCAGCTCCCCCGAGGAAGCGGGACGATGACGGGATCTCCCGCGGGAGTGTGGCCGGGTCCGGCGAGCAGCGGAACGTGGAGTAGCGCAGCGACGAGAGGGACTCTCGACACATTAAAGAGCGGCCTGCAAACAGCCAATGAGGCGGTGCGGCCGCACGGCCAGAACCGCCAGACTGACGTGACGTGAGGAACGCGTGAACAAGAGAGGTGCCGACGGTGTGGGAACGGCTCGTCGGGAGCCGGGAATCAGATTTAGCTGCACGAGCTGCTGAGTGATAAACTGCCTTGCAGCCGCTCTCCATCGGCCTCAAACCGAGAGGAAGATGAGCGTCTCCTCCCCTCCGCCGGGCCGCAGCGCCTCGCATTGTGTTTGTAATTGCCAAAATGAAATGAGCTGTCAGGAGTGTTTCCCCACTGCCACAATCCAAAGCAGAGAAATTTACACCAAGAATGAAATGTTCCTGTCTGAATAAAGCCTGCAAATATGGCATTTTGAAGAATGTTGCAAGAAATTCAATCGAAAATTGAAGATTTTGAATATAAAAAAGAAACAGACTTCTACAAAATTAGAAAGAAAATGAACACTCACTTAATAAGTTTTTTTTTTTTAAATCTTTCAACAAACAGCTCGTGTGAGATGGAAACAGGTTTTCTAAATAAACTCTGATGAGTGCCTATACATTCATAAATATTGATATGAGTATAATGTATTTATTCATTTTGTACAAGCACAGCAATAACAGTCGCACATTGGTGAAATGTTGTTTGATATCTCCTTTGCCGTTAGCTAGCTAGCACTAGCATGGATGATTCAGAGCAACGAGTCAATAAAGTCAGGGACTCACAAATTACCAGTCACTAAAGCGACTCAAAATGAGCTGTTCGGGACTTGCGGGTCACTGACCTGCAGTGTTATGGTAAAGTCACGGATGAGGAAACACCTGAGGTTCATCTCAACACGGTGTATCATTTTTTTTTGGAGGGAAAACCCTCCAGTCCAATCACAGAGGGATTGGATCTTGGTGCCCACTGACATCCATTTCTGCTCCGCTGGAATCGAGTGGGCGCCAGATCCACTCAGACGGCGGAGCGGATGATTGGACTGATTATCTCCCCCCCCGTCTGACTGATGCTGTGCTAATCAGCGACACGCCTGCTTGGAAAACACACGTCTCTCTTGATCCGCGTCGTGTTTCCTCGCCTGAGCCGTCGTGTCTCTCGTCAGCTTCCTGGATGAAACACGGCCGCCCGCTGCCTCCTCTGCTCCCGCCCTCCTGCTGAGGTGTGTTCCCCCTCCTCCTCCCTCTCTTCCACCTCCTCCACCTCCTCCACTCTTCCACCTCCTCCTCCTCCTTCTCAGTAAATAATACATGGCCTCCCGGCTTATGGAAGTGATGGAAGAAAAAGATCTCTGGCCTGACTCTTTTTTTCTTTTTCTTTGCTTCCCCCCCCCCCTTCACCCGGGACCGTCACACTGACAGTATCTGGCCAGCTGATGAGAGGAATACTGAGCGACGAGCTCTGCTCAGCACCAGAGTGTCTCCTGGAGCTCAGCCGCTGACCACCTGCTATCTAATTTATTTGGTTACGCAGCAGATTTTTTACATTACCAGGTCACTGCAGACAGACAGACAGACAGACAGACAGATAAATAGACAGACAGACAGACAGGCAGATAGATATATAGATAGATAGATAGATAGATAGATAGATAGATAGAAAGATAGATAGATTCTATACTTCTGCATTCTTTTTTATCAAACGGCGATAACAAATTCACCATCGGACAAATGATGACATCGCGGCGGCTCCCCCTCTAATTGATAACCTCATTACCTGTGTCTAGCAGGCTATTAACACGCTGGCGCTCGGCAGCGCCGCCGGGGTCACCGGGGTCGCCGCTGGAACCTGCAGGCGACAGCAGCCGGCATTAAATTGGTACAAGCTGGTGGGTCTCTCACTGCGAGCTGCCGCCTGTCAGACGGCCTCTACGGGCAGACACACACATGCACTCGACGGGGGTGCCGCACGCCACCAGCTGCTCTTTGATGATACGAGGGAAACACATACACACACACCTGCATGAGAGTGTTGGACAGAGGAGTGTGGCTCTGGAAATGTCAGTCAGCCCCCAGATTGCTATCGCTAAAGTAGCTCCCTGTTCTTTTTGCGCAATTTCCATTGAATCAGAGGTTTTTGCTGTTTTTTTTTTTCTTTTTGAGGTTAAAACCTGCAAAATCACAGGTGTGTTTACTGCGGTGCCCATTATCGCCCACTTCTATGCCACTGAGATCATGTTGCTGCCACACACACACACACACACACAAACATGCACACGAATGTAGGACAGAGAAAATGTGGAAATGTCACCTGGCCGCAGATTGCTATCTCGCTAACGCCTCTGCTGCCGCGTCCTTTGTTGAGATTTCTGAAAGCGAGTTAGGAGAAGCGTTTGAAGAAGAAAGAGATTCACACAATCGCACGACTCCACACACGCCCCCTGTGGACAGTCCACCGATAAGAAAGCGCCTGACCCTCCTCGCCGAGTGCGTTCTGTGTGCTTTAGCTTGCGGGCTTCATTGCTGAAGATGGTGTAGGAACAACTAACTCCTGGTAAAGGCTCAATTATTTGCTTTTAATGTGGCATTTTATCAATAGCAGACATTATACAATACACAGTAGAGCACAGAACGTGTCAACTTTGCAGCCGCGTTGTAGCCGATACCTGAAGCAACAGCCGCCTCTGATGCGCTAGCATGCAGCTGAACAGGTGGACGTGTGCGCAGATGGCATCAAACAGCGGCTACTGCGGCGAGCTAGAGGTGAACCTGCGTGTTGACATCAAAGTGTCCGACTCAGAGAGCCTAATAAAACCTTAATGAGACGTATTGATGACTGATTTAATATTCTCCACCTGCGCTTTCAAATCGACCGCGGCACCTCGTGTCTGGCTTTTCGCTGTTTAAAATGCGACTCGCTCCACTTCCTGGTGATTATTTTTTCGTAAAAGCCTGAGCTTTTTTAGGCCGCCTCGTCGAGAGGAAACGCCCTCGCCTCCTGCTAACTTTCTATGGCTCCTTTTCCTGTGGTGTGGTATTTGGTTATTTCTCTTTTTTTCCCTCCTCAGCTGGAACAAATTACTCGAGCGCACGTAGCACGTGGCAGGACGCTTCATTAATCCACCACCAGGACAAGTCACAAGTCCATTTAGCAACATTGATCCGAGCCGGAGAGCAGAGTCACACTTAATGAAGCGCGACGCTCGTCAATACGTCTTGGATTCCTGCTCAAGACAGCGAGCAACATGTTTCATTGTGAAAGGCAATGTTTTCACAAAGGGGGTTAGTCGAGCGAAATGAATTACAGGAGGCTCTCAGATTCCCATCCAATGAAAAAACGTTCTTTCACTCTATTGGATTTAGCAGGTGAAAAGCAGCAGCGGGTCATGTTTCAGCCCAACAGTCTCACATTAATTATACAAAAGAAGTAAACAGCGCATTTAGCCCTCTGTTTGCGGCCTCCTGCAAAAAACAACATTCAGTTTTAGCTTTCTGCTGGACCTTCTATGTGTTACGCAGAACCAAGGCTGAGAACGACGTACTGCACAGAACCTTCACAGGATTTGCTCTCAATAAAACTTTTCAAGTTGCTCTGAGCAACATCTTTTCCGTCAACAGCCGATCTGCATTGACAGAGATCAGCAATAATGAAGTCCCACAGCCCACGCCCCCTCCCCCTCCCCCTCATCAGCGACAAACACCTGCACCTGCTGATTCCCAGCTGCTCGGCTCGACTTCCTGGTTTGGATGTGGACCGCAACTTCCCCTCTCTGACTTGAACATCTCATTCAGTGTGAGTCATCCTACACCTGATCCTGAGCGGTGTGTGTGTGTGTGTGTGTGTGTGTGTGTGTGTGTGTGTGTGTGTGTGTGTGTGTGTGTCGTGCCTATCTCGGCGGTGCACCCACTGAACAGGTTGAGCAGCAACGTTGCCATATTTTGAGCGAACGTGAACTGAACGCGCTGTATTTCTGTTTCTTGAACGACGTTGTGAACGCGTCCATTATGCCACTACTCCTGTTTTTGTTTTAATAATTCCTCATTAAGAAAGACAATAAAAGCAACAAGTTTTCCCTCGTTTTGGGAACGAACGAGAGGTGAAAGCTGCAGTTGGCGATTACTGTGGACTGAATGGGCAGCAACAAAATGTTTAACTATGGGGATATTTTAAGGGCTGTCCTCTCAATGCTAATATAAATCGTGATAATAAAGATGAATTGATAAGGATTCACAGTTAGATACAAAGATGAAAACTGACGCATAGTTTCAGTGTTAAAACGTATGGGGGGAAAAAATAGACCATGGCAGTAATTCTGAGAAATAATGGCTCACAACAACATCTTGAAAGAATAAACAAAAGAACATTGAACCAGTTCATTTTTGGAACCATGAATTTGGAAATTAGAACACTGAAGAGAACTCGTTCATTTTACATTTTGAACTTTGAACGACTTCATGTAGAAAGTGAACTTTCCCAACACAAAACAGTCGGTCGGGGTACATTTCAGAAACTCGTGACTAAGCGCAAAAGGGCCTGGCAAACTGGTCAAAACAAAACAAAACAAAACGAAACCAAAAAACGGAAATGGGACTGGGCCCTTTTCTGTTGTCAGAGCTCCCAGACTGTGTTTGTGCCACCGGCTGCAGAAAAAGAATTCCTTGGTAGAATGAGCTGGAAATCTGAGAACACAGAGAACAGCCGGCGTCTCGCCGAGGTCGAAGTGATGTTGATCGAACCTCTCGGACGCGTCGGTTGAAAGTGCGTGTATACAAATAAGATCAAGGGGACGCTTAGCGAGTGTTTGCTGACGAACGCCTCCCTCCAGCGCCCCCTGGGACAGCGGACGTGAGTGGCAGCTTGGCAGGCAGCCGCTAGCCGGAGAGATCCGTCATGTCATGACAGGAAGGAGAGGGGGCGCTGACGTCCCGGCCTGCCCTGCAGGGCCAGCGGCTGTCAGCTTAATGAGGCTCCCGCTGACAGGTGACGCCGTTGTTTGAGTGCGCGTTTGCGTGTGTGTGCGTGCGTGCGTGAGGATGAGCACACGCCCTCCACCGTCCAATCATCTGTTTCCTCGGATCCGTCAGGTCCTCGGCGGCCGAACGCTCCCGCATGAAACATCCGTTGCTGCCTCCGTTGTTTTTTTTTGTAGCTGCTTTGAGAGAAACTCTTGTTCTTCCCGCCAGCGTTCAAATCTCAGGAAGATTGAAAAAAAGAAAAGAAAAGCACCTCTCAACCTCTCCAAAGTCACTCGGTGCTTCGCCTCAACCTGCGCCAGAGTCCGCAAAACTTTTTTTGCGAATGAATCACTGTCTTCGCTTCTCAGTCTGCGACTCCCTCCTTCTTTGCCCTCTGGGGCGTGTGCGTGCGTGCGTGTGTGCGTGTGTGCGTGCGTGCGTGCGAACGCGCACTTCACCTCTTCCCCTGCAACCACCCACTCGTCTTCCTCCCCCTCCGTGCGAGGGTGTCGGGTTCACGCACTGGAATATATAGATAAATCCGGCCACGTTATTGATTTCTCCCACGCTGCAGACGCCGCAGATAATGAAAGGGTTTTCCTTGCTCCCCCTGCTGCTGCTACTGGATTTCTTCAGGGGGTCTGGATGGAAGTGCTGGACAAACGGGAAATAACGACACTGGAATGTCTGTCATGTTGTTTTTTGTGTGCAGGAAACTGTGAAAAAGCTGAACAGATGGTTCGTTTTGTCGCCGTTTGGTTCCTGCTTGCAGTCGTGTGTGTGTGTGTGTGTGTGTGTGTTTATTCTACTTGGCGCCTGGTATGGCGAGAGTGAGCACCTGAAGTCTGAGTTGTTTTCTGAGAGCCGCAGTGCACTTCCTGTGAAATCTCAGCGTGTTATGGACAAATTTGTGGGGAAAACAAATGTATTGTGTACAAAAGTTTGAGAAATTCTGCTGCAGTCCCATGATTTCACTCTCAACTTTGTTCAGTAGCTGAACCTGTGCACCTGTGTGTCGTTTCCTCCCGTGCGGTCTCTTGGTCTCGATGCCCCTGATGTTCAATGTCTGCGCTGACCTGGATTCTAGAAACAAAAAGGTCAAAACACTTCATTCAAAACGAAATTCCAGAGTTCTGACGCAGTGTTTGCTTTTAGCCTGGTGTTTTGTGGCCTTTATTTTGGCCTTCACATCCCCTGACTGCAGATAGCAGATAGCAGCTGGTATCTATCAGTGACTGACAACAGGCCTAAACATGCTGCAGTATCAGGGGTCGTCCATCAGAGTCTTAATGTCTCTAAAACGTCTTCAGGCCTCGTTTCTGAAAAAATGGAATTTGATGTTTACACTTGTCCAAAATCAGATGCCTGCTTATCAATGTTTAACATTTTTTTTTAAAGCATAATACACTTTGCTGCAATGCCAATTGCCTATTTGTGCTGTTAAAGGTCCAGAGTGTAAAATTTAGCCTAATTTATGATTTTTTTTGATTGGTAAATGTTTAGCTTAGCATACTGCCCTTAAGTACATCGATGGCAGAAGTGCGTCAGGCAGGAATGCCTTTCAGGTGGCCTCACCTGTGCTTCAATCACAGATCAATAAAAGTCATTTGGTTTCCTACCCATAGAACGGTTGTTATTTATCTATAGGAATATACGTAGATCAAGGGTCTTGCTCCCAGTTAGCTGCCATCTTGCACCGCCATATTTCCAAGGAAGCTGTTGTGGACAATCCAGCCTGCTTGACAGCATGTTTCATATTTAGGTCAAACACTGGCATCCTCAAATAAACCAACAAGGAAGAAGGTGGAGAGGGTGTCCAGGTGTATGCTCGCAGGCCACCGTAGTTCACTTGCAAGTTTGGGAGAGGGAGGGTATGGAGTCCCTAAGGGGCCTTAAATGAAAGAGCGATGCAGTGTAAATTGTAACCACTTGATGCCGCTGTTTCTCCTTCAGAATCTCCAAATATTACACACTTAACCTTGAAGTCACGGGACAGAACTTCTCATGACGCTAGCAGAAGGTCTGAGAGGCAGCTCAAACGGCCATTCAGTAACATCTCTTGCAGCCTAATGATTCTGTATTTACTCCCCATCATGCGAGCGGTCTGGAGCCTCCTGCTGGGAGCTTCGTGCCTCCTTCCCACTGATTGCAGTGTGATCCCAGCATCGCTCCGCGGAGGAAACGCCGACTCTGCAGAACGACGGCGACCACTGGGGAGCAGCGAGGGTCTGAGCTCCTCTTCTGTTAATGTGGCCACGCTGAGGCCGACCGGCTGGCTGGCTGGCTGGCTGGCTGGCTGGCTGGCTGGCTGGCTGGGCGTGTCCCCGCTCGGCTCCTCGGGAGCCCTAATGGTTGTAATGGTTGCGACACTCTGGAGGACTTAATTACAAGTGGAGCGGCGCCGGGAGATCTGCCCGGAATGTTAAAGCCTCTTCCCTTTAATTGCTGCCATCTCGTTCCCCTCTGAAGAGAAGCCTCCGCTCCTTTTGTCTCTGTCTGAGTGGAGTGTTTTGCGGAGGCGAAAAAACTGGAAACGGAAAAGATAGAAATAATGTTCTGATGAAGTGATTTCCCGGGTTGTTTTCTCTTTTTTTCTTCTAGCGTTGCTGCGGATTCAGCTGTGGTATTGAGCGAGAGGCATTTGTCGGGAATGTTTTTTTGTTACTGTGGCAAATTGAAGGATGCACTTTGTTGATCCCACTTTGGTCGGCAAGCCATCTTAAAACCAGGCTACAGTCCAAGAGACAAAGTCTGTCTGTCTTCGTCTTGTCATTTTAAATGATTACACACATTTTGAAGATACATTTTTTTTTTTTGGTCAACGGTATCACGGACAACAAATGGCTGTGTGCACGAGTGGCTAAATTTCTGGTTGCCGGGTTGGGTGAGGCCAAAGGTTGTTTTGACAACAAAAGAACAGCAGCATCCTGACAACCTGTCAAGTGCTAAAGTTCCACATTAGTGCAAACGCTAATGTTAGCATCAGCTCAGCTAACCAGCAGAGAGGTGGCGTCCCTGGGCGTTTTTCAGCTGCTTTTGTCCTCCAGCTCAGGAAACCTTGGAATCACTGCACCTTAGAGTGACAGCGCTAACTTTAAAATGCATCTTAAAGGGGTTATTTTTGATCAGTCTTTGATTTTAAATAATCTTTATTCTGCATGACTTCACCTTATATATCTTCCAAATACTGTTTTTTTGTTTGTTTAAAAAAACACTCCTGCCGCACATTTTTTAAAAGTATTGTAAACTGTCCACATTATCCTGTCTAAATGCTCCTGCGAGAGGCTGCGAATCGACATGAAAAATTCAGCTGCGCCCGCTCGCCTCGCATTCTTTTAGGTCTTGAGCTTATTTCCACGTAAGCGCTGCTGAGGCTGTACATTTTAACCAGTTCTAAACCCCCCTTACACCCCCCCCCCTCCCTCCACCACCGCCCCCGCGCAGTGAAACGCTGCTGTCACTTCCCATCAAAGCAACACGTTTCCATATATTTTTATCTGTACGTTATATCCAGCGAATCTGTCACTTTTGAAGCTTTTCAGTGTCTTTTTTTCTTCTTTTTCTCCCCACTAATGCAATTATTTCATTGTCACCATGCGACGGCTGCAAACTGTCAGAAGAGACAAACAGCAGTCTGAGCGAGAAGAGGACGGCACACGCAGTTCCTCCGTCTTTTGTGGCGACGTGGCAGCGAACGTTGTGCACCTCTCTGATCTGCGTCGTTTCTGATGTGTGGCCTCTCTGCTTGCTTCCCGCCTCGTCTCTCTCGGTTCCGCGTCAAAGACTTGGTCTTTAGAACCTCGGGGAGAATGTTTTTGCCTCCCAAAGGTCGCACGTTGAAACACATTTTTGTGTCTTTGCCCGTCGTCGCAGGCCTGTCTCGTGCAGTTAGCCCTCTGTTTACAGCCTCCTAACGTGCAGTATCAGTGATCTGCTATGACTGATGTCTGGTTCGTGGCCTGATCACGTTTTTCTCACTGCTGATTTTGAGGTTTCTGCCTCCTCAAAGGCCAGTTTCCTTTCATTACTGTTGCCTCTGTGTTTTCTCTCAGGTGGATTGATGAAAGACAGATCTATCTATCTATCTATCTATCTATCTATCTAGCTATCTATCTATCTATCTATCTATCATCATATGGCCACGCAATATAACAATAAAACCACATCAAAAACATACAAAGGGTTGAGTAAGATTAAATGAAAGAATCACTATTGGCTAGCAAGTGAACCTAAATGAATGGAATAGACAAATTAATTAGCTGGCAATACGAATGTGATCTGCACCTGCTAAACATGTGAACCTACCTGTTGTTCGCGCTGTACAGTAACTAAAGAGATGTAAATGTGACTTGTTTTCTGGATATCGGGGAAGCTCCAGTTCCTGGAGGTTTTGACCTCATTTTGCTATTTCATGCAGACGCTGATTTTGTTTTCTTTCTGTTTTTTTCTTCTCGTCCCCTTCTCCAATCCCCCTGCTGCATAATGTCATGAGCACTCTTCCAGGAATGTGATTTTTTTTTTTTTTTGTTCTTATTCGCTGGGAGGTTCCAGTGACATTTTCTCAAAAGGTCACCTGAGCCGCCCACCGTTCAGCTAAAGGATTTTCAGTTTTCTCGCCGATATGTTCAATAGTATCGGCTCGGTATGGACGAGGCCGGCCGTTAAGTCTCGCAGCCATCGATGGCTCTGCGGAGGGATACAGGCCACAGGTGGGATTTGTTCTGCACTCGGTATTTTGAGGTCGCCTCGCGTGAACTTTTAACATTCAGCGAAAAAATAAGATGTTGATGAGACGGAAAATTGGTTTGACATTAATATATTGTTGTGTCTGGTGTTCAGGTTGTTCACGGAGTGATGATTAAATTCACCCTTTTGCTGCAGAGATTTTTTCTCCTGCATTTTGAAAAGTGCCTCGGCCTTGAACACCAGAAAATCATTATTATTATTATTATTATTATTATTGTTATTATTATTATTATTATCATTATTATCATTTGAAAAGCAGCAAATTAAGCTATGAGCAAATGTCATGTGCACTGTCACTGCAGAAGATGTATTTCCATTATAAGTTGACGAATGTCATTTGAATGCATCACAGCTGGCGCCGCTTTCCTCAATCAACTGGATTAACATCACGTCTGTCTGCTGAATCCAGAACAGCTTTGCTTCTGCTGGTGGACAGAGAAGCAAAACCTGCAGCGTGATTGGACAAAGACCAAGATGGTATTAGAGAAACAAAAGTCAGCTTTGTGTAAAGTTGCAACAATTTGTCCACTAAAAAAAAGCCTTCAGAGCAGTTTTGTTGTAAATGTTCTTCGCTAATGGTGAAAAAGCTGTCTAGCTCTGAAATAGCATCCATGCTAATCTCATTTATGGCAGCCTTTGTTTACGACGTGTATTGGCGCATTCCTTCCCTTCTTCTTCTGTGGTTTTTCACAGCAGCTTCGATTCTTTGCAAAGGAAGCCTGTTGATTGTGGAGAAAAAAATTGCTTTCAGCCGGAGGTTGGCAGGATGGATGAGCGAGATTTACTCAAGGTCACTGTATTGCAGCTCATGAAAAACTGCAAACTCTTTCAATGCTTCCTTTTAACAGCAAACTTTTAGTTTTCAAAAAGCAAAACCTAATGTCCATTAAAAGATGGTATCAGAAAACGTCCTCACATTTACGCCAAAGCAGATTTTTGCGTTGGATTTTTTCAGCCTTTGCAGACAGAGACTAAGAATCTGGGTTCATTTTCTTTGACTGACGACATCGATGACGTCTTCCTCGGCTGCGAGCTTCTCTCTGTCTTTTTGGGCATGAATGACAAACTGTGAAGGAAGAATGAGTCAGCCGCCTCTTCCTCTTCCTGAATGCGGAGCGCAATAAAGGCGCAGCCGTGAGGACGAGAACGCTGCTCCGTTGGTGCGTGCCTTTTTTGTGCAAAAGCGGGGATGGCGGATTCCCATCGAGCCTCGCGTGTTTGACGCGATCCGGGACGGTTTCTAATCGAATCATCTTGTTGTCTTGTCGAAGACCTTGATGAGTCACTGGGCGTTACGGCACATTAGCATTCAGAAAAGTGCAGTGAAGTGTTGAGCCATTTGTGAAATGTGCAGTTTGTTTGTTACCCTTTGGGTCATCTTTGGCCTTAACTAAAGAAAAATGTATTATTTCAAATAAATTCCAATAGATAAGTGCTACTTTTTTCTTTAATGGCAGCATCAGCCTCTCTGTTTTCTGAATACTGTGTGTGTGTGTGTGTGTGTGTGTGTTAGAGAGAGAGAGAGAGAGAGAGAGTGGTGTTGCCGCCAAGGTTGTACACGGCCTTATTTTATTTTTTTTTATTGTTATTCTATTTATTTATTTATTGGGCTGAGGCTGTAATTGAACCGAGCGCGCTTGGATGTGCACGCACTCAAAAATAGATGCGCTCAGATGTAATTGGTTTGGTCCACAGGAGCCACCGGTGGAAGGGGAGGGGGTAGAGGGTGGAGAGTGGGGGGAGCATGAAGACAGAGGTGATGAGTGTGTGTGTGTGTGTGTGTGTGTGTGTGTGTGTGTGTGTGTGTGTGTGTGTGTGTGTTGGAGGGGGTCTCGTGGTGCACTGTGCTCCAGCTCATTAAGCAGCGCCTGTTAGCTCGGCTATAAATTGGGGTGAGATTCCGCCACTGGAGAGGCTGATTAGTTCATTTTTCTCCTCCTACCGATGTCGTTGGCGCAGTGAGGCAAGTGGCTCGGCTGCCTCCCGTCTCTCTCTCTCTCTCTCTCTCTCTCTCTCTCTCTCTCTCTCTCACAAGCAAACACAGTGCAGGGACCTTGAGCGTGCACTGGCACGGCTGGCCGGCAGGTCCCGGGGCAGACGGGGGATGAGACAGGTGTCACATGACCCAGAGGTCACAGGACCTGCAGCCTGGCTGCCTGGCTGGGCCTGCAGCTGTCAGTGGGTGGGTGGGTGGGTGGGGGAGGCGAATGCGATGGGAGGGCTTGGGGCATTAGGGTCTCCATCCATCCATCCATCCATCCATCCAGACTGATGGATGGTAAAGAAGTTGTGTGTGTCAGGAGCACCAGGAACAACAACAACAACAACAACAACAACAACAACAACAGCAACTCCACAGCGACGTGAAGCTGCTTGGCTGCAGTAACAAAAAAATTCCAGCAGCTTTATTTTCAGTCAATATCTTGTTGTTTTTTTAGCCCTTGTGTTTTTACAGTAAAAGTGATAAATCATGAAGTCTGCTGCAGGTGTTGGGGAAAGACGTTGCTGTTCAGATTCAGATTCAGATTCTTTATTGTCATTCAAAGATGCCATCAGAGATGCATAGCAAGAAAGCAATTACGTTGCATGGGTACAACAAGAAACAGAATTATTGTTATTATTATTATTATTATTATTATTATTGTTATTATTATGAAAGAGTAGAAGACTAAAAGAGTTCAAATGAAAGTAGGAATGAAAGGAATAGAAATAAAAATATGTTATATGTGATATGTTGTTGCCCTTCCAACGAACAGGAAGCCCAACACACAAACAAAATTTGTCCATTTGTCGTTGCCGTGTTGTTGGTTTTGTTTAAACGGGACAGACTGAAGATGCTTTTCAAATCTCCTTCCCAAAACGCTGTTGATGGGCTCCTCACCACATGGATGTACGAAAAAATCTGTGCTGCTCATCCTGAAGCAAAAACACCCAAACAAAGTGTCGCTCTCTGAAAGTGCACATCGGCACGGAAACATTTTCGAGATTGTGCCGTTGCAATGTCAGCGCACACGCACGTGTTTACACACACACACACACACACACACACACAAGTGCGCAAGTGGTCAATCAAAGACCTGGCCTGTCATTTTTCTCCCCCCTGCTGTTCCTCCCTCCTTAATAACATCATTAATCAGGAGTGTCAGCGCTGAGATATGGGTCGATAAACAATTTGGCGCAACATGCCTAATGGAATGCGGCCGCCCTCTAATGCATTCACCTGCTTATAAATCCTGCAGATTAGACCCCGGCTGGCCGGCGGTGGGCGGGCAGGGGTGGGGGGATGGGGGTAACGCCCCGCCCATTCAGGGCTATTATGCAACGCTGGGAAACGGCTGCGCGAGGGCGTCATGCACGCGCTGATTAAAGGCGGCCTGATTTCCTGCTTCCATGACGCACCTGTTGCTCTCCTGCCAGTCACGCCTGGCGGACGGCGTCTGCCGGGTTTGACGGATGAGTTCCGCCGGCGGGTTTTAATGCAGACGGATGGCGAGCAGAAGTTTTTGAAATGAGGAGAAGCGTCAACCCGTTTGAAACAAGCGGCTCAGTGGTTCTCAGCTGGTGGAGTCGCAGGAAACCCCAGATTTATTCCACCAAAATACAAACGCCAGCCCACTTTCTATCATGTCTGGTGAAATGATTGAAATTACTGAATTTAATTTTGTGTCCTGCAAAAATAAATGAATTTTCACTATAAAAATATATATTTTAAAAAAAATGTTTTTAATTTCAAACTGCCCACAAAGCCGCGACCCAAACAAAACAGCCCCTCGACCCACTTTTGGGTCACGACCCACCAGTTGAGAACCGCTGGTCTGGAAGGTGTTTTGAGCTTCATTCAATTCAGTGATGCATTTCATTGTGATGATCTGCAGCTTTACTGGAACTCAGTGTCTTTTTGTGTAACATCAGTTGACTTTTCTCTGTATCTTCACGTGTGCAGCAGCAGGAAAGCTTCAGCTTCAGCTTCAGCGTGTTCACCACTCACTTTATTAAGTCACATCACAGCTGGTGGAAACTGGTTCTATGATCCGTCTGTCTACTTAGTGCTCTGTCTTGCAGAATGGGATTGTGTTTTAATACGTGCTGCCGCCGGTGGGCAGCGAGACCAGCACACGTTCAGCTTCATCATCATCATTTGTGTCTTGATTAAAATATGACTGGTTTTAATAAGAAAAATTATGAGCTACACGGAGCTTTTACATTATCAAAAAAAGAGAGAAAAAAAATCCGGCCAACGATCTAATGTTAATAAAAATTAAACTCCGGCCATTCAGTATGAAAATTAATCATATCTGAAATTGGAATCTGACATGCAGGAATGATATTTTGTGATTTTTTTTTTTTTTCTTTTCACCAGCGTGTGTTCGCAAGTAAGAGCGCCGAGGAACAGAGAGCACGGCTGCAGCATGAAAATATAGAAATATCCACAGCATCCAAGTGTAGCAGCTGTATCACTCACCTGTACCTCCAACCTTTAGCCAATCATAATTTTCCTATTTATTCCAAGACTATTCAGTTTTTTTTAAGGGATAGAAGAGCAAAAGACAAAAACTATCAGTAACTAGAAGTTGTCCAAGTACCACCAGCTGCTGAAATCCCAGCTTCATCTAAGCTAGATCCAGTTTCCTCATCAGTGCTGAAACAGAACTGGCAACCCACTGAACAATGTTAAAATAGAAACCAGGTGGAGGTGGAAGGTGGAGATGCCTCTGTGAACCACGTCCACCAATTGTGGCTGAGTGGGACGGTAAAGCCACCAATCAGGTGCCAGCAGTGAGGTAGAACACAGCACAGACACTGCGGCTGCTGCTGTCAGTGCTGCTCCACTGGTGGGAAAGACTCTGATTGGTCGCCTTCAGTAGCACAGACAAAGAAGCATTCATCTGATCACACACACACACACACACACACACACACTCACACTGATGTTAGGCCAAAAGGATTTAGGAAAACCTGCATCTGGGTTGCCAGGTTGGTCAGTGCCAGCGGTCCAAATGGGGGGGGCGGGGATTCACAAAGCATATTTTCTACAACAAAGGAGAGCAGAGGAGCGACTTTGAGTCCTTGTGGTGGCCGAGCAGCAGCCTCTCAACTGTCACCCCACACACAAACACATCAGGCTAAGCAGGCGTGACTCACCCAGCCAGCACTCTTCTACCATTAGTCTGCTATTGTGTATGTGTGTGTGTGTGTGTGTGTGTGTGTGTGTGTGTGTGTGTATTCTCGCTTAAGGTGCACGTGTGTGACGTGCTTGAGCTGCGGCGGTGCCGTCATCTGTCAACTGTCTCCAAATGAACCAGGAGTGACGACTGGGGAGGAGAACGAGGAGGAGGTGGAGGAGGAGGATAAGAAGGAGGTGGGGCTCCAAGGCCGGTTGGCTAATTGTCCTGAATAATGAGCTACGCCTCCGACACGTGTGATTGGGTGTGTCGGGGGCGGGAGCTCGGCAGCTGGCGGCTCCTTTTGTTTTCCCGAGCGCCGCGATGTTGGAACGGATTTGCAGCGACGTGGTGGAACGTTCACTGCCACCAGGTACACTGCCACCTGGTTCACTGCCACCAGGTTCACTGCCACCAGGTTCACTGCTACCAGGTTCACCGCCACCTGGTTCGCTGCTACCTGGTTCACTGCCACCTGGTTCACTGCCACCAGGTTCACTGCCACCTGGTACACTGCCACCAGGTTCACTGCCACCTGGTTCACTGCCACCAGGTTCACTGCCACCAGGTACACTGCTACCAGGTTCACCGCCACCTGGTTCGCTGCTACCTGGTTCACTGCCACCTGGTTCACTGCCACCAGGTTCACTGCCACCTGGTACACTGCCACCAGGTTCACTGCCACCTGGTACACTGCCACCAGGTTCACTGCCACCTGGTTCACTGCCACCAGGTTCACTGCCACCAGGTACACTGCCACCTGGTTCACTGCCACCTGGTTCACTGCCACCAGGTTCACTGCCACCAGGTTCACCGCCACCTGGTTCGCTGCTACCTGGTTCACTGCCACCTGGTTCACTGCCACCAGGTTCACTGCCACCAGGTTCACTGCCACCAGGTTCACTGCTACCAGGTTCACCGCCACCAGGTTCGCTGCTACCTGGTTCACTGCCACCTGGTTCACTGCCACCAGGTTCACTGCCACCTGGTACACTGCCACCAGGTTCACTGCCACCTGGTTCACTGCCACCAGGTTCACTGCCACCAGGTACACTGCCACCTGGTTCACTGCCACCTGGTTCACTGCCACCAGGTTCACTGCCACCAGGTTCACTGCCACCAGGTTCACCGCCACCTGGTTCGCTGCTACCTGGTTCACTGCCACCTGGTTCACTGCCACCAGGTTCACTGCCACCTGGTACACTGCCACCAGGTACACTGCCACCTGGTTCACTGCCACCAGGTTCACTGCCACCAGGTTCACTGCCACCTGGTTCACTGCCACCAGGTTCACTCCCGCCAGGTTCACCGCCACCTGGTTCACCGCCACCAGGTACACTGCCACTAGGTTCACTCCCGCCAGGTTCACCGCCACCTGGTTCACTGCCACCAGGTTCACTCCCGCCAGGTTCACCGCCACCTGGTTCACTGCCACCAGGTACACTGCCACCAGGTTCACTGCCACCAAGTTCACTGCCACCTGGTTCACTGCCACCAGGTACACTGCCACCAGGTTCACTGCCACCAGGTACACTGCCACCAGGTACACTGCCACCAGGTTCACTGCCACCAGGTACACTGCCACCTGGTTCACTGCCACCAGGTTCACTGCCACCTGGTTCACTGCCACCTGGTTCACTGCCACCAGGTTCACCGCCACCAGGTACACTGCCACCAGGTTCACCGCTGCCAGGTTCACCGCCACCAGGTTCACTCCCGCCAGGTTCACTGCCACCAGGTTCACCGCCACCAGGTTCACCGACGTCCGACAGAGAGTAATGTCGTCCCTAGAAGCAGCTTCTCAAACCAGCTGCACCTGCTGCCCTGTGTTGCCTTCAGAGCCGCCGCTCACGGTCGTAACCAGCAGTTCTTTCGCTCGCTGTCGCCTGTCTGCGGTCTAAGACTGGTCTGACCTTTGATCCCAGTCGCTCCTCTTCCTCATTCTGACGCTCGCCGTGAACTTTAACTCATCTTGTTGTCTGAATGCTGCCGTTTAATTGGCTGACTGTCTGTGCGTGGCCGCTCAACCACTCTTTCAACGCCCCCTCAGCCCCCGGATCTAATTTCTCGAAGAATGAGCTGTTCCTTCAGCATCTTCAGTGACAACGACGTTACATCTGTGGCCGCTCTGCAAACACAGTCAAGCGGTGAAGAAATAAAACAACCTCGCAAAGAGAAAAAAAAAGTGTTTTCTTGCGGGGAAAGAAACAAGGGGGAGGTGCAGCAGTGAGGTTGACGCTTTAGCGCCAGCGCTGACTGCAATCCCAGTGCGGCTGCAGCTGCTCTGTCTTGATTGGATTGTCAGAATGCAGTCGGATCGCCATGTGACATGCAGAACACACACCTGATAGCAGCGGGAGGGTGGAGTGGGTGGGGTGACAGGGGAGGAGGAGGAGGAGGAGGAGGAGGTGGGCCAACATGCAGGAGGGGGACCCGATTTGGTGACAAGTTGCGGCTGCGAGTGCAGCACAAAGGGGAGCGACTGGGTGGAGGTCTGGAGGAACCCGGAGGAACCTGCGGCAGCATCTGACTGAGTGGAGACACATCAGCAGGACACAGTTAGTGGCAGTGAAAGAGATGCGAGACTGACTCGCTCATGCAGCATTTCCTCAGTTTCACATTTGTCTGAATATAAAAGCCAACAGATCAATGCGCTAATATAGCATACATTTATTTTAACTCAAGTCTATTGACTTGCCTAACAATATAAAAAACATAACAATAACAAAAACGCTTCTGCCGTAAGTCTTCCCTCATGTAGTTTGACATCTATTTATTTATTTATTTATCTATTTATTTTCCACTCTCACATCATTTCCTCCCACTTTTCTGCCGCACACACATTATCTGGTCTGTTTTTTATTATTATTTCTCATCAGTTTTCCTCTCAGCGAACACAGAAAGTAATAACGCGGAGCTGAGTGCTCGGCCGCTTCATATTGTTGCAAAATATTTCCTCCTCTCGCGACTGGCGACTCCCACCAGAACCTCACATGTGCCCTGAATATCAGTGTGTCAGAGGAGGTGGCCGGAGGGACAGAGGGTTGTCAGTTTGTAGGAGGTGGTGGTGGTGGTGATACTGGTGGTGGGGGTGAGGGGGTCTCCTCCATCATCCAGATCTTCTGGCCATCTTTTTATTGGCCTCCATCGCTCCAGGTTCAACCAAGTAAACACCTGCTCCTTTCTTTCCTTTTGTTGAGAAGTAGATCATTGGTAAATGTAGACGTTGGACTGTGGAGTTTGGATTTATCAGCTCTGTTGGCTTGTGATGCTGCGTTCACGCTGTTAGCGGCGTCATGCGCAGTGTTCATATTTTTTGGTGTTTGTCATTTAAAATTATTTTGAAAGTTTTCCAGGCAACTATTAAAAAGATAACTTTTCTTCAATGTGTTCTCCTAAAAGTTTAAACAACCAACAAAACATCCAGACATAAATCTCTCCACCTTAGCCGCCTTTTGTTGTAACGATTCAAAGATGCGGTGCCTTTAATGTATGTTCTCACTCGTTAAAGCATCTGTCAGCGTTTGAAAATCTGCAACTGCGCCGCTTCTTCATTAGCTAGAAGCTTGATTGCATTTGACTTGCTAGCAGGACAAAAGTGTCTGGCTTGTCCTGTCATCCAGTGAAGAGCAGCAAAAGAATGATGCGGTATTATTCATTATTAAAAATGGATAAAATTAAATACCACGGTAGTTGAGTCTGTCGTTTGTAATGCAAGAACACTGCGCCCTGCGGCGTCTGTGCTAATCCCTTCAATGCTGCTTCTCCTTCCCCTTCCTGCGGCCTCTCGGAGCAGCTTGCAGCGGTCACTTCCTGCTTTCATCACAACTAAAAAAGGCTCCGATTGGTTGCGCTGCTTTTCCATATTGAGGAGCGACTTTTAAGAGCGTAAATCTCGGCCACCCAGCAGCGTTGCAAGTTCAGCGCGAGTTCTTGGCACTGACTGACTGAGAATGTCACACATACATTATCATACTTTGGGCCTGGGGTTGGACGAGAGTGTGTTTGGCAAGCGAGAAACCCAACCCAAGAGAGGAGGAGGGCTGTTGCACTGAACACGCTAACCTTCTTCTAGACCATAACAAAGTGGCTAGCATGCAGTAAACCTGGAGGTCTGGAGCTGCTCAGATGGCTGCTGTTGATGTCTTTGTGTTGTGAGATGCTGTTCTGCTGACCTTGCTCATGACCAAGGGGGGTTAGCTGAGCTCCTGGTGCCTTTCAATGGTCACCGACCAGTCTAACCTCTGACCCCTGAGATCGACAATTGCTCCTCATGGACATTTCCTCTTTGTAATGGCCGTTCTCTACGATGACGGTTGTGATGTGTTCAAAGTCCCGTTGGATCAGCTTCACCTTGTGGAGAAACACTCAGACCGTCTGGCACCAAAAGCCACATTCACAGTCACTTAAGCCCCCTTTTCTTCCCTGCTGTGAACATCAGGGGGCTGCGGACTTCTTGTATCACGCCACCTCACAGCTCTTCTCATTGCTTCAGAGCTAAAAACTAGCGTAGCACAAAAACTGCAAAGTTTTCCTGAATCTGAAAGCAAAAGAAAAACCGGTGGGTGAAAACCTTCCCTTCACCCCCCCACTGCTCCCCCACTCCATCACTCTCTGCCCCTCACTCACTAATCACTGACACTAATTAGCAACAAGTGGCTATGGGGCCAAATCGATTATATTATTTCATCAGCATTGATGAAGTGGGAGCCGGGGGCGGGGGGGGGTGCAGCCTCGTGGTCACTCACTGGTCACTGGCAGCCACGCCCCCTCCCGGGCTGTTACTGATGGGTCACCTCCATGGCCCCGCCCTCTTCTTGTAGCACAATTAGCAGCGCTGGCCCCCTGCTGTCAGAGCGCGTGTGCTCTGTAGATTTATGATGATTGTGCATGTGTGTGTGTGTGTGTGTGTGTGTGTGCGTGCCTCAATAAGAAGAGGCCCATGGAGACGCGGTTGTCCTACTAACAGGGGATGGGAGGGATTGCAAGGTTATTTACAGCGGGCTGGACTGGTGTCGCAGACCTGGAGACGAGGAGGAAAAGTCTGGGCGATAAATCATGACCAACACGTGCACGTTAGCTGTGCTGTGTGTGTGTGGGTTCGCAGCACCCACTTGCACACACTTCTTCTTCTCCTTCTTCTTCTTCTTGTTCTTCTGCAAGGACAAGACTCGGTCTGAGTGATCCACTCCGGCTCCTCGCCACTTCTCCACACACTTGAGTGGAGAGAGAAAAACGTGTGAGCACTCACACACCAACGCGCACACTGTAGTCTCTCCTTCACTTTACACTACAGACCTTTTATTTGCTGTTTTGCTCCGAGCCGCAGCTTCATTCACCCCCCCACAGCAGCCGTGACTCATCTTTTCTTTATTCCCAGGCAGCAAAGAGAGACCAAATCTGCATCTGTTTGCTTGTAAAGTCGGCGAGAGGGACGGCTGACAAATACAGCTTGATGTTGTTGTTGTTGTTGTTGTTGATGTTGTTTTGCAGTGTTTTCTGCTGCTCGTAGCCTGGTGGCCACCAGCAGGGCCGCTCTGCTGGTCGTTGCTTCCACAATGAAGTGGCGCTCGGCGGGATAGAGAGATGTTTGCTGCTGATGAGGAGAGTTTTAGAGGCTTGTCTGTCAGCTACGGCTTAATCAACCATCTAAAAAAAAAAAAGACCCCCGCCGAGGCCGCATCCACGATGAGCCGCGTCGTAAATCAGTTTCATCAGAGGTGAAAACCGACGGTTGCCTGCTGCTGCTGCTGCTGCTGCTGCTTTTTCCTCTCCTGCATTGAACATTTCAAGCTGAAAGTCCAAAGAGTTTCACTGCTGGCTATTTGACCTCTGGGCGGATCAGATTCTCATTTTCATTTTTCTGGTGTTTGTGTGTGTGTGTGTGTGTGTGTGTGTGTGTGTGTGTGTGTGTGTGTGTGTGCGCGCGCACGGCTGTGGTGTTGTCGCTCCTCCGCCAACCCTGTTAACACAAAGTGTCGACCTGCTTCTTCACTTTGCTCCTCTCCCCGCATCAAACCCAGATTTGTCCTCCCGGCAGAGATGACGACCTTTGACCCCGCTGCTCTTTGTAATTTATCCACCTCCAGACTTACCGTTATCTTGTTTTTCTTCTCGCAAGCCTTTCTGTTCTCTCTCTCTTACTCTCTCTCTCTCTCTCTCTCTCTCTCTCGGAGCATCCAACACGAACAGGAGGAGGAAAACAAAGCCCTGTTGTCAGAGTCAACAACTCTTTTCAAAGTCACTCTTTTTAGTTTATTTTCCATCACATACCAGTTTCAATTGTCTGTAATTCAAAGGTTCTAGTTTATATATATTTTTTAACTAATTTGAACTGAATTTGTAATTTCCAAATTTATTTTGAAAGTGTTCCTTCCCTTCCTGTCTTATTTTTTTTTTTGTCCTGCTCACAAGTCAAGGTTGTCGAGTCTCAAGGAAGGCAAATTAAAAACGCCGTCTCATTTGTCGTGAATGTACTGGATTACCAACCAAAGCTTGTTGTGTTGGATGATTGACGGCCCCCTATTGTAATTTTCTCCCTCCTCCTTCCTTGATTTTGCTCTTTAACGTTGCTGCAGTCGTGACCGTCGCGGCGCGAATCAACAGGAAAGTGGAGAAACAACCTGGACACCTTCGAAACTCAGTGCCAGTCTGAGACTAACACCTGAATCAGGACAGCAGTCTGAGGTTCCGTCTAAACACGTGTGTGTGTGTGTGTGTGTGTGTGTGTGTGTGTGTGTGTGTGTGTGTGTGTGTGTGTCTGTTTAAAAAGGAGGAGCGGAAAAAGCCAAACTGTTGCTGCTGTTGCTGCTGCTGTGGTGCTGCATGTAGCAGAACATCAATATGGATGCGCTGCGGCCGTCGAGCTCCGTTTCAGGGCCACTTAACATTCCCGCCTGGCGTCTGTTAGCTGCGTTTTTATGTAGATTGCGTTTTAAATGGCGCGGAGGGGAAATGCACTGTGGATGAATTACAGCGAGCGTCGCATTATCTCTGCCCACGACGGCTCCGTCATTGACGGTGTGTGCGTGTGTGTGTGTGTGTGTGTGTGTGTGTGTGTCTCTGGATGGACGGCCCTGGCTGCTCTCCAGCGAGTCGCGTCCTGTCGTGGTCGACTTTGCCCTCACGTCCAGCACTTGGCCCGGCCAGCTGTGACTAATACCACAACACATCCGACATGCGGGGAGCTGCTTTTAAATAGATGTTGGCTCATTTTACCGCCACAACCCCCCCTCCCGCCCACCTCCCCTCTGCCGCTGCACGGCTATCTGAAGAGATGCTGATACGCGTACAAAGAGGCCTTTGTGACCTTTAGTGACTTCATTAATGTGGCATTTGTGTTTGTTGGCACATAAAAGGCTGAGACGGCGAAAACGGTTCGGCGAACGTGATGTCGAGGCTGTGAAAAAAAAGTGGGGAGGGAAGCAGGGGGGGTGGGGGGCGGGGAACTGCTCTCTGGGACACGTCTGGCTGGCTGGTCAGGTCGCCTGGAACCTGGACGTTTACACGGCGTTGATGGAAAATCTCATGACGCGGAGAGAAATGTCTCCAGGCCAGCGGCTCGCCACGTTTGTTTTTGCCCGGTGATCCCATTAGAGCAGCGGGTCCACCTCCGGCCTCAGTCACGGCTCAGGGTCAGGGTGGAAGAGTGAGTTATGAGTTTCGTCAAAAACCTGTTTGTTGTTTCTTTTCCAGTTCCAATTTTAGTTGCAGCGACCTCGATCACACAAATGATCTGAAATGTTTCCTTGCAGTAATGCGTGTCGCCACATCAATTCATGAGAAAGGAGGAAAGTTGTGCGGAAACATGGCACGGCTCTGCAAAACAGCCCTTTGTGATGTCACATAGGGCACTGGTACCTCCTGCAGGATACTTGGCCAGGCCAGGTGTTGGCTCTGCCCTCTAAAAGCTGTTTTTTTTTTTTTAAATGAAATTACAGAAGGTCCAGCAAAGCAGCGCTTTCACCTTGAAGCTACACACAGGTGCTTTTGCAGGGAGCTTTGTGATGTCACAAAGGGCCCGGTTTTGGTCTCTCCCTCTGAGACTGTTTTGTGGCCAGGGGGGTTGTTTTTTCCCCCCACCCTGCCAAACCTGTGGAACGTCCCACAAGGCATTAGCTTTAGCAGGAAGCTAAAAGCTAGTGTTTCTGGCAGGATTCTTTGTGATGTCACAAAGGGACAGCAGGAAGCTAAAAGCTAGTGTTTCTGGCAGGATTCTTTGTGATGTCACAAAGGGACAGCAAAATGTTGGACCGAGCATGGGCAGGCTGTAAACAGTGGGCTAAAACACGCAAGGGTGTTGCACTGTGTAAAACAGCCATAAGTTGGCTCCTTGTAAAATCCAAACACCCCAACAGTCGTATTTTAAAGCGTCAGGCCAATGTTTCCACGCATCTTTTGCTCCCATCGTCTCGTTAAGCCTTCCAGGCCATTCACAATACGCACTTAATCAGGGAGTAAATAGGCTCGGCACACCCAGTTGATATATCAGCGCTGCTGCCCCCATGAGGCCCGTCGACGTTACGGCTGCGAACAGACGGGAGCCGCTGGTCTCTTCTCGACCGCGGCTGTTTGTCTTGGTGGTGACACCAAATTTTAATTGCCGGCTGGCAAAACTCCCAAAGTCTTGTCTGTTTCTCCCATCAGTGCCTTCCGCCGCTCCGCTCCGCTCCTGCATTATTGGCCGTTCGATGGGCGCCGCGGCAGCGGCTAACAGACGGGGAAGTGCTGAACAAAACAGGATTTTCTCCGAGGCGGCGTGACAAATGTTTTTGCGGCGCTGTAAAATATTTCTCGCCGGAAGTGTTTAATTGTCGCTGCCGTTCCAACTCCCCCCTCCTCCCGGCTGCCGTTAAAAATAAATAACGATGAACGATGGGATGAGCAGCGTCATATTATTCCTTCAACCTTTCAGCACAAGCAGCTTATCTATTTATTTATTTCACACTTTGATTAAAACTGCTGCATCGTCTGAAAAATGACAAATTCCCCGGCTGGCTGTCCTGTTTCCGGCGTTTCGACCTGTTCTGGTTCCCCTCGTTAAATCAGCAGCAGCAGCAGCAGCAGCAGCAGCAGCAGCAGCAGCAGCAGCAGCAGCAGCAGCAGCAGCAGCAGCAGCAGCAGCAGCAGCAGCAGGGCTGACGCTGGAGAAACGACAACCAGGCCAGAGGGAACATTTTCCAAATCATCAGGATTTATGTCACTTATTTATTTGGTTGAAAAAACAAACAACAAAAAAAAAAAACACCCACAGAAATCAATTTGAACCTCTGAGGGGATTTTCCATATTTACCAGCAGTAACATTAAAAACTGTTGGGTAACTCAAAAATATGTGCAATGAAAACATCATTGTCTTGGCAATTACAAAAAACACAAAACAAAACGGTGACAACGTGCGAGAAGATGAATGTTTTTGTTGTTGTCGTTATCGTCAGGATTACAGAATGAAGATGGATGGACCAACCAAAGCCACTGTAACTTAAAATGCCTGCTGAGATTTTCCGTCATTATCCATCACTGACAATAGGGGATAACATGAGTATTAGGCTGGGGTTTGAAAAAAAATATAAGCACAGTGGCTGCCGCCATCCTGCAAAAAAAAAAGAAAAGAAAAAAGAGAGGAGAATGGATGGGGACGGAGAGAGGAAGGGAGCCGCGTTAGTGATCTTCCATCATAATCCTGTTACTGTTGAATAATTTAAGTATGTCCTCGCAGACATTCATTTCCTATCATCTGCGCCGCCTTTAATTTGGCGGCAGAATTAATGAGGATTGACACGGCTGCTCTTTCCTGTGTTAGAGAGAGAGAGGGAGAGAGAGGGAGAGAGAGGGAGAGAGAGAGACAGAGGGAGAGAGGGAGGGAGAGAGAGAGGGAGAGAGGGGGAGAGAGAGGGAGAGAGCGAGCGAGAGAGAGAGGGAGAGAAAGGGAGAGACAGAGGGAGAGAGAGGGAGAGAGAGAGAGAGAGAGAGACAGAGGGGGAGAGAGAGGGAGAGACAGAGAGAGGGAGAGAGAGGGAGAGACAGAGGGAGAGAGAGAGGGAGAGAGAGGGAGAGACAGAGGGAGAGAGAGAGGGAGAGAGCGGGAGAGAGAGAGGGAGAGACAGAGGGAGAGAGAGAGGGAGAGACAGAGGGAGAGAGAGAGGGAGAGAGAGAGGGAGAGAGAGAGAGGGATAGAGAGAGAGAGAGAGAGAGGGATAGACAGAGGGAGAGAGAGAGGGAGAGACAGAGGGAGAGAGAGAGGGAGAGAGAGAGGGAGAGAGAGAGAGGGATAGAGAGAGAGAGAGAGAGAGGGATAGAGAGAGAGAGAGAGAGAGGGAGAGACAGAGGGAGAGAGAGAGGGAGAGAGAGAGGGAGAGACAGAGGGAGAGAGGGAGGGAGAGAGAGAGGGAGAGAGAGAGAGGGATAGAGAGAGAGAGAGAGAGAGGGATAGAGGGAGAGGGAGAGAGGGAGAGAGAGCAGCTAGCATGGAGCTGTTGATAAGTGCGACGTGCCGGTGGAACAATGGGCGGTCGCTTACGGCCTAATCATTTATTTTACGTTCCATCTAAGCTTTCCACCAGCTTCCAAGAAAAAGAAAACGGAGGGGGAAAAATTGCGGAACAATGATGGTAGCAAAAAAAAACAAAACTCAATGGTCAAAGCTGTCGCCGCTCGCCTGGCTTTTAAGTTTTGTGGGATTTTTTCCCCCCTTCTTCTTCTTCTTCTTCTTCTTCTTCTACTTCTTCTTCTTCTACTTCTCAAAAAAAGTGATTTGTGGAGTAAATTAGCCGCACGCCATAATCCCGCCGTGTGCATTATCTTCCAAAGGTCACCTCTGCGCGCCGTCGCAGGCATGTCGAGGACGGACGCAGCAGCGGCGGCGGCGGCGGCGAGCCGATAGGCCATCTGTTCCCCAGATTGATAGCCCTCCGCCGCTATCGGCTCCTTAGCATTCCGCACATCTTCATTGGTTTTTTTTGTCTTTCTTCAAGGACGTGAGGTGTGTGTGTTTGTGTGTGTGTGTGTGTGTGTGTGTTTGTGTGTGTGTGTGTGTGCACGGCTGTGGTGTTGTCGGCGTATAAGATGACGCTCCTGAATAATAGAAGCGGGGGGGGGGGGGGTATGGAGATGAAACGGCAGAAAGAGGCTGGAGAAAAAACAACAACCAAAAAAAAAAAAAAAAATGGAAATCTAAAACGCGGCAGGCAGCCCGTCAACAATCTCACTGCCGCCGTTTTGAAATACAGCGGCTGGTCCGGCGCCTCGTCACAGCGAGAAGGGAGACGTTGATCGGAACGCGGCTTCAAAGTTCCGTCATGTTCCGGCTTTAATAGCCGGGCGGGCGGAGGGACGGAAGCGACGTACGCGCCTTTGGAAAAAAAAAAGACAAAACAAGACTGAGTTTTCTATATGAAGATAAAACGCATCGCATGTCGCTGTCAGTGTGGAGGAGCAGGACACCTCAATCTGGACTTCATGCGTTCATGTGTTTATGAATGGACAATCACACGGTGGGCACCACATCCCCTATTATTTTTTAGTTTATTATTTATTTATTACTATTGTTGTGGTTATCTTTTTCTGGCTGATCTGTCACGCAGTCGAAGACGACACTTTTCAAAGCCATCCAGAAAAAAACTGAATAAAATATATAGAAAAGAAGTTCAAGTTGTGCAGTCAACAACACTCTGGGCGCCGCTGACGGATATTTAATTGAAATGTCAGTCGTCTGGATTCCGAATCCGCCGCCACTGCGGCAGCAGCAGCAGCAGCAGCAGCAGCAGCAGTGGCAGCAGCAGCGGCAGCAGCAGCAGCAGCAGCAGTGGCAGCAGCAGCAGCAGCATCCGTGTTCGGTGCCGCGTCCTCGTCTCTCCGTGCCTTCATCTCTTTCATTATTTATTCACGTATTATTATTATTATTGTAGAATAATCTTTATTTATCCGACTGCGCTACGGCTTCATCTCGAGGATGGGGTGGGCGGGGCCAAGGCGAGGCGATGCCGCCGCGCCGCTCCTTTGACCCCCCGAGGCCGGACGCCGACCCTGAGCTGCTCCTCCAATTAATCACATGACCTTCCCTTCACGCCACCAACTGCCCTCCATCACCTTCATCCCGACCCCCCCCCCCCTCACCCCACCCACCCCCTCCACCCCCTCCACCCACCCACCACGACCCAACCCAAGCTGACCCAGGAGGAAAGAAAAAACCCCACCTCGGCGGCCTGCGAGGGTCGAAGTCCACCCCTCTGCACCGCTGCCAGTATAAATCTGACGGAAGTAATTACCCATCAACCTCCGGGGGCCGTGAGCAGAGGCCCCTCCTTCCACTCACCCCGCCCCCGACCCCCCCACCGACCCAACTCCCGAGCCTTATTATGCTCAGCTGCGAGGAGGGTTGCGGCGCGAGCGGAGCAAAGTCGTATTTCCAGTTAATTGCCTCTGGCAGGTGAGGACATCAGTTCCAGCGGCTGGGCGGCCAGATGGCTCACTAGAGGCGGGTTCAATCAGCTAATTTTAAAGCTCTGATAGGGCTTCGGGGGTTGGAGGGTGGGTGGGTGGGGTGGGGGGAGACTTCGGGGGGACGTGACACCGACCCCGACCCTGCGGCTAAAAGGCCTGCGAGGAGATTCGGGATTCCTGATTGTTTTTACGCTCGTAAATGCACTAAGTCTTCTTTTGGGGACGAGCACGTGCGCCGACTCGCCGATGATGATGCAGGTCCGCGCAGGAAGGGAGCGAGGGAGTGGGGCGGGGGAGGGGGAGGGGGGAGGGGGTGAGCTCGGTGCGCGGCGCTGCGAGGCCTCGCTCGCACGGACGTCCTTGCCGACGCCTTGAGCTGAGGCGTTTATTGCTGAGGGAATTGGGGGAGGAGATGTAAATAAAGTTGTGCGACGGCGCTGAGTGTGAAATTACTTTGGGAAAAAAAAGGGAGCAGGAGAAAGGAGAGGAAGGGAATGCGGCAGGTGAGCAGCGAGGAGGTGAAAGTCAAGCAGTCAGCCAGCGCCGCACAGATGTGGCTGAGGAGGGTTTTTATCGTTGGGGTTTTTTTTTTGTGTTGTTGTTGCTTTAGTGGTTTGTTTGCAGGCTGATGATTCTGAGCAGCAACAATGAGAGCCTGCATTGCGTTTACGGTTTCAAGTGGATCCTTGGGTCCCGTCGTGGTGATGAGGTACCTGAAGCATCCGTGATGAAGCGCGACTCTGATATTTAAAGGTTGCATGTTTCAGGGTCAGTGAAAGTGGCTTTCTGCATGTGTTGAGGCAGCCAGGGATTTACCCTGGAGTCATTTGGTGATCGGACCCTCTGAGTCCAACCGCTGGGTTCCATCTTTACACGGAACGATGCCTCGTTGTCTTTGGAACGAGGGAATGGAACACACAGCCTCCCAGTCTCAGTGCCACTGGGCCACTGAGGTGTTTTACCACGGCCACAACGACTTTGGTATCGGCACGGCGGCAGCTAGCCACGATGCTAACGCTGACTACCGCCGCCGAGCTAGCTCCTGGTAGCCTCGACCCGGGGGCAGCTCGTCCGCGGGTTTAATTCAAAGCGGCAAGAGTCAGGAAAAGTTGAGAAAGAGCTCACGGAGGACAGGCTGCAGGCAGACGTTTGGACATGATGTGACGTGAGATAAGGTGGGCGGGGGGGGGGGGGGGGGGGAGGGTGAGGCGAGATGGATGGAGCGCGTTTGGGAGAGCAGAGGGAGAGTGATGACAGGTCGGCCGTTCCCATGGGGCCTGTGTCAGTGAATAATCTCCACATTAGCCTCGACTCATTTGAATAATATGGATCACTCAGCAGATACAATGTTGCTACAGGAATATTAAAACCCCAGCCGCCTTTAAACAAAGTTATCTTTAAAACCACATTTGGTCAGATTATCTGGACACTGAACCTGGCGCGGTGTCTCCGGAATATATTTGAATATTTAATATGCGTCGCAATACGCAGCAGTCTAAAGAGTTTTCACTGTGAAGGCTTGAAGCCGAGAAGGAACCTCCCTCAGCGCTAACTCTTTTCTTCTTCGGGATCTCTTTCTGCATTCGGGTTCTATTGTTTTGCTTTTTTCAGCCACTTCTATTGAAGGGCAGATGAAACATTCTGGCACGACTATATATTGTCACTCGAACATAAAGTCTCAGTCTCAAATGTCACGCTTTGTCTAAGTACCGCAAAAAAGCTCATTTGTCTGACATTTCTGTTGAACAACATCACCTTAATGAACATAGAAGTAACCAGAGAAATCTGCAGCCATAACTGCCATTTGGCAGCCATAACCCAGCAGTCAATAAGATACACTTTATGCAATATGATACGATGCAACATTACACAATAAAGTGCAGTACGCTACAAAGCAATATGATATGATAGATGTCAACATAACATAACAGCTAACATTACAGGCTATTTTTTAATCTCTCCTGTACATATATTTTTTTCATAGTTTTATGTATTTAGTAAAGTTAGCTGTTCTTTTTTATATTGCTGTTTTTCAAGCGCCAACTACACCAAAGCAAATTCCTTGAAAGTGTAAAACCTACTTGGCAGTAAACGTGTTTCTGATTCTGATACAGTGATGCAATACAATGTGACAGAATAGGATGAGAGGCGATACGATACGTACCGGACAGTGCGATCCGTATCGTACAACGCGATACGATGCAGTCCGAGGCAAACCCGCGTGCTGCACTCGAACACAATCTCATTAGAGTTAAGCGAGCTCTGCCACATGCCACACAATCACAGTGTGATTCTGGCAGCAGGCTGACTGCGGTCTAGCAACAAGAATGACTGATGTGCGAATGAATCTTTCAGCCGGTTGCGTTCAACTGGATGGACTCTGAAGCGCCCTGTCAGAGGGCAGCGCGCGCGCTACGTGTTTTCCATTCTGAGGAGCCGAGGGACCGCCAGGATTGCTGTTAGCAAGTCTGCGCGTGTTCTTTTTGTGGGCTGACAGGAGTGAGCGCGCCACAGGTTGGCCTGTAATCCTAGCAGCACAGCGCTGAGGCTGATTATACAGTTTGGCTTTAAGTCTGACGGACGTTTCGAACTGGAGCCGGATTGTTTACGATAGAGCACTCTGCATTACTGATGGGACACCGCAAAGATAATGTGGCGACTTCCTTCAAAGCATCAGAGTCTGTGGACAAAGGAGGCGCACAGCTGTAATGGCTGCTCAATATGTTCAGTAGGATTGTAGCATTTTTCACAACTTCCAGACGTCTATAAGGGTTTTGATCTCTTCAGTTTCTGTTTTTTTTTTCTTGAGAATTTCTATACAAGTCAGCAGTGAATATCATGCAGAATCATCAGAATATTTGAGAAGGCACTGATTGGACGCACTCTTGGTACAGCGTGCAGTGCAGGAAACTTTAGGAAAGGAAAGTTTATCCCTCATAACAAACTTCCTCACCAGCCTCAAACCATGAACTTGAACCATGCAAGTCTATGGGAGATTTACAGGCCGCAACCAGCAGCAGAGAACGGCACATTGCCCTGAGCTACATGCTAGCAGTGGGGCTGTACGCTCGCAACTGTTGGATTTTTGCTCCCCATCGCGAGCCACATTAACGCTCATCTGTTCCCAACATGCAGCACTATATATTTTCGCAGAAGCTTTGTACCAGAAATGTAATGGGAGCAGCTTGACTGAACCCCCACCGTCCTCCCTTCCCTCTCGGAGGTGCAGCAGCGCTGATAAAAGCTAATATGACAACATGCCAATATATATCAGTGTGATTATCAGGCTAGCAGCACGCTGGGAAAATGTTTAAATTATTTACTGGGCCTCTAGACGTGGAAAATCTTTAAATCAGCTCAGATTGTCTCATTCTATCATGCATCACTACTTTAAATGGTCCGACTCCAGTCTGCGTGTGCGTGTGTGTGTGTGTGTGTGTGTGTGTGCAGCATTTCGACGCAATTAAAATCGCTGCTCTGCTGCCTAGCATGGCAAAACCGATGCGTTCCTCTGAGCCGTGAGTGCTGTCGGTGAGTGAGGCGGAGCCTCGTTTAAGTGGCTGCTGCTGGATGTTACATTAAATGCTCGTAATGAGGACGTGCGTCGTCACGGTGGCGGCGGCGGCGGCGGTGGCGGGAAAGTTTTCCTTGTTAGCCGGGAAAAGTTTCAGCTTTTTTTTTTTTTTTAACTGATTTCAAAACAAACCCCCACTGAGAAGCACGACGCCCGTGTCCATCAAGCCTCGTCATTGGCCCTGCTCCCTCCCTCCCTCCCCTCCCTCCGCGGCAGCCGGCAGCCCCGTCCTTTCCCTCCAGACGCCACATCTGTCAGCCGACGTGACGGCCTTTCATTCCTCAGCCCGACGCTCCGAGGCGTCCTGGCAGATTACACCTTCGATCCGCAACCGGACGGCTCTATTCGTCATGAGCCCGTGAGTCACGTTGGAGGCTTTGATCGCAGCAGATAAACGGCAACAAAGCGCCGGCGGGGGGGGGGGGGGGGGGGGGGGGGGGGCAGCTGCCAAAACTTCAACTCTGTGGGAGAAACGGCGGAATTCTCCAACTTTTGACGGAGGACAAAAAAAATAGCGAAGCGTTGAGGGATGAGTCGGGACGGCGCGCCCCTCCCCCATCGACGCCATGACAGCTGCCGTGGATTGGATTTGCCAACCCCCCCACCCCCCCCTCTATTTTTCCCCCTTTCACTTGCACTGCAGCCGTAACTCACTCCGCCGCCAACTTGGACGGACTGCGGCTCCGGCGGCGGCGGCGGCGGCGGCCTGGTCGAACTGTTTTTCCTCCTCCTTGTTTCAGCGCAAAATGAAATTCAGTTGATTTTTTTTTTTTTTCGAGCGCAGCGCTTTTAGCTCAAGCTGCACGGCGGCGGTGTCAAATGGAGTGTGTTACACAAGCTAGCGGGGCTCAGGAGTGGAGCCGCCGCTTCCACCACCCGCCGTTGCCTCAGTGCGTGTGTGTGTGTGTGTGTGTGTGTGTGTGTGTGTGAGTGAGTTAATGGTCTCCCTCTCTGCCTCTCCACCTATGTACTATATGTGCTCAGACACTGATGTGCATTAGTGGCCAAGCAGTCGGGGATCCAAGCAGGTTTTTTTTCCTCTGTCGCAGAGGTGCGACTATTGAAAGTTGGGTTGCCGCGGCAACGGTGATGGAAGCCATAAATCACATTAATGGTTCCCCTCTCATTGTGCCTCCATCTTGATCAAATTCAGACAGGAAAAAAAAAAAAAAAAAACCCGACACGGCCGGAGTGCGACCCGACCTGTCGCCGGGTGGATAAATTGCGGCGGCGAGTTGCGGTGACAAGCTGCTGGTGTTTCTGTCAGTAGCACAATATCTCTGTTTTAAACGTGCATGTCGGCAGTGGCGGAAACACTTTCCTTTCCTCGGGAGGCGGTTTGAATTGTGCTCATCGCAGCGGAACCAACTGAGGGACCGCCGCCCGACACAGCAGACCAATATTTCCAAAGTCCGTCGGATTCTGTTGACTATGGATATGGAATATTCATTTGGTGAAGAGCCCATTGAAGGTGTTTGGGAAATGGGGGAAGGTAATTGGACAAACCTTCTGTCATATCATCTTTATTCAGTCCATCAGCATCAGCGAAAACTGCACACGCGTCTTTGATGAAACTCTCGTCGGAGAGCAAAAACCTCTTCTGCATCTCAGGGACGTTTCAGTCTTTGTTCTCCTCTCTCTCCATGTGAAGCTGCAGCAGCATCCAAGCTAATGCATTACCTCATCCTGCCAGCAGGATGCTTTAAGCTCCTCGAGGTCAGGGGTTTGACCCTCTTCATGTTCTCCAGCTTCTTCTCACAGCCCCAACAGCAGCACATCAGGCGGACTGCCTGCTCCAAATAGTCCGTGAGTGAGTGAGTGTGAGTGAGTGTGAGTGAGTGCGGCAGGTTGTTGTGTGTCTCTCTGTGTGGCCCTGGTGATAAGCTGCTGATTTGTCCAGGGTTTGACCCCACCCTGGGGATCCGGTGACCCTGAGACCCTGAGTGCAGTGCAGGGAGATGATAGAAAATCAATGGATGGATGATTTCTCAATACAAATACGGCTCCAAAACAATTTAGAGGGGAGTTATTATGATTGGATGGAGCTTATTTTGGGCTGGAAATCCGGCTGCGTTCCAAGCTCAGTTAAATTCTCTCCGCAGGCTTTAACTGACGGAGTAGTTTTATTGATTTTCTTCCACCTGCCACTTTGAATGATCACATCATTTAAACCTTTGCATACCTAAAAATAAAAGTAATACTTACACATATACAGGAAGAACAAGAAGTTACGTAGCTGCAGCTTTATTTGACCAGTTGTTGAAGCAGTTGGTTTGTGGAGAACAGACTGAGCATCATTGTTTCTCTGTAGCCTCCACATTATTATAACGACATAAAAAGTTTTATTTTATTTAAAGAAATAAAAGTATCATGCATTTAGTTTGCGGCTGGATTGATCTCAATCACTGAGGCTGGGATCACTCGAGTTTTCAGGAGTATTTACGGGATTTGAAGGCTGAATTGTTGCTTTTTCACCTGGAACTCGCAGAGCTCACGGGAAGAAAAGAAAAAAGTGTCCATCCCGCACTCGGCCACATATCAGCTGGCTGAGTCCGTAAATTGTTTTCCTCTCGGCCGTAAATCCTCCAAAGGCTCGGCGTGCCGTTAATCTCTAATATGATCAGTATATACGCTGCGTGTGTGTACACTGTATTTTATCTCCATCATAAAGTCGCCGCAGTAATGACTGAATTCCCTCCTGAGGGATCGATGGACTTCATTTCATCTCCTGCGTCTCTGGCGGCGGCGGGGGAGCAGTGAAAACTGTCCGTCACCGCCGATCCTTTCAAACACAAACGGCGGAACTCTCGCCGCTGAGGTCGACCCGTTAAATCAGGAGCTCTGCGGCTTCCGCAGCTGTTTGGGATCTGATTGATCCGGCTGTGGGTTGGAGGTCAGCGGCACGTTTTGTTTGGTGGTTGACAAATTCAGAGGCTAAATTTCCCCTTTGGATCCAACTTTCACTTCTGTAATATCTTTCTTCGCTGGTTTTGTTGGGAAATGTTGTGAAAAATCTTTACCTTGGCTTTGAAGATTCCATGTTGTATGACGTCACTATAGATTGCCATTAGTTTTGCTGTAAAAATGATTCTCGAAGTGAACAATGTTAGCTTCTTCAATGTTAGAGAAGATCCCTGATGAAAAATTGTGATGGAAAATCTTTCAACACTTTCTCAACCACTTTAAGAGATTTAAATATTAGTGATTGCTATCTTGTTTCACCCTCAAAAACTCTCATGTAGCTCCTCCTTTTTTTCTTTTTTTTAAAAACAAACCGTAGCCCTGCAGACACCTCTTATCTAGTGGAATAAAAGCTTTTCCAGGCAACTCACAAATGTCCTCGTTGCAGGAATGCAGAGCTGCAGACTTTCGCACTGCGGCCTCCTCCACCCGCGGCCCCGCGGGGAAGTGGGGTGGGGTGGGGGTCGAGGGCTGTGGGGGCGTGGCCTCGGCCCAGGAAGGCATGAATCAAGATCGCCGTAAACAAAATTAAAAAGAATAAATACTGGGCCATCATAGAGGGACGAGAGATTTATTTTACACATTCACGGCGCTGACTGAACAGTGGCTCCCCAAGAAATCAATATGTAATTACAGACGTCCAGGCCTCTCGCAGCATCCGCCTCCGCCCGCCTCCACCCGCACCGACACCCTCACCCCCCAAAACAAATGTCAGCGCAGTGCAGCGCTCGGCCCGCGACCAGGAAAAAGAATCAGAAATAAAAGAGTTCAAACAAAAGAGCCGAGCGCAGGGGAGCTCTTTCATTTCACCTGTAAAAGGTTTTTGGATTCGGTTCAGCCGTTCGGTCGCAGCTGAGGAGCGAAGTAAAAATAGTCAGAAGTGGGCGGAGATCAGAGCCACTGCCTGCATCCCAAAGACGCACCTGCTGTAAATAATGAGTCCTAGTTGACTTCTTGTGCTGAAATATGGACAGTTAAACACTGCACTGCCCAGGCGCTGCGTCAAGAATGTAGAATGATTCATTCACGTTGTGATTAAAGGGCCAGAGCGAATTAATAATATCAGGTAGTTGTTTTGATTTGACACACACATACACACTCACACACCCATGAGCTCACACATGCACTCAGACACACACTCACACTGTGTATCTGTATTAGTGTGTGTGTGTGTGTGTGTGTGTGTGTGTGTGTGTGTGTGTGTGTGTGTGTGTGTGTGTGTGTGTGTCTGCACTTGAAAAGGAAAGAGCACAAAGTTCCTGTTGGATTTTGAGAACATTAGGAAGCGTCTCACCCTCGGGTACTTTCTGTGGAGTGTGAGAACATTAGGTGAAAGAGCGAGAGAAGAAGAAGAAGAAGAAGAAGAAGAAGAAGAAGAAGTATAGCAGAAGAGTATAGCTGAGTGAGAAACAAAAAAAAAACAATAGCAAATATGACCATTAAAACACTTTTCCAGAGATAAGAACAATGTATTTATTTTGCCATTTAAAAAAAAAAAAAAAAAAGGAAGTCTGTATCTGATCTGATATCGCTGTACTGTTTGTGTTGTGCCTGTAAGTGACGCTGCTACGTGCCACATAAATAATACATAAATACCCCCAAAACGGAGTAGAGGACCCCTGGAACACGGGCACAAAACTTCTGCCACATAAACAAACACAGTAGTGTTGTTTTTTCTTATTTTTTGGAGGGAGGGGGGGGAGTGGTGTCCAACAGACAGAGAGAGAGAGAGAGTGAGAGAAAGAGAGAAAGAGGGGGCACCGTTGGCCCCTGACAAAGTGATGAACGAGTTCACGGCGTGAACTGCGCTCGTGGCTGCCGGCTCAATCAATGTGGCGGCGGCTCGATGGCGGCCCACACCGAGGCGGCTGCCAGACCCTTATCTGGCCCCCGCAGTTTAACACTGACCCTGGCACAGGTAGCCGGAGACACGCCCATCCATCTCCCCTAACTCACCCCCCACCCACTCGCTGTGTCTCGATCTGCTTCTACTTCTTCTTCTTCTTCTTCTTCTTCTTCTGGCGGCCGCGTTCCATTCTGTTTTTCCCAATCGAGTCGGCTTGGAAATTAAAAACGCTCAGCGGGGGGGCCCAGCGCAGCGGATGAGACCTCTCGTCAAATTGACACGTGCACACATCATTACCCATCAATATCCGCTCTCAATGAGGGCTGAAGTGATCGGGGAGCCGAGGCCTGTTTTGATTGGCTCCTCACCACCCCCACCCCCCCAACCCTGCTGTCCTAAATCCAACCCCCTCCTCGCCACCTCGGGCTCTTGATTATAGAGAACTTGTGTCAGAGGATCGCAAAATGGAAATGTCCCAGAATCCTCAGTGGTCTTTGGAAGGAGGTGACGAAAGCCGCTTCCTATCGGATTATTGGAGGGGAACGAGCAGGTGCCGTTAATTATGGCAGTGGAGGGAAACCGCTCATGGTGTTGAGAGCTCAAAAGCTAAGGGCTTAAACGTGGCTTCTCTTTTGAGAAAAAAAAACAAAAACAAAAACTCAACCATGTTTCACACAATGGGAGCTCAAAGGAGGAACTACAGCGCTCTAACATGTGGGAATATCTTGGATGAGGTTGTACGATGACAGTGGTGCTTATCATACACAGAGGTTGTGACAGTGACTTCTTTAGAGTTTTCAGTTCTTGTGCTTTTTTTGAATCACTAAGCCTCTATGATAGAGAGCGTGCAGTAGCATAAATTCGATTCCCACTCGGTGTGGATTTTGCATTTTCTCCCTGTGCCTGTGTTGCTTTTCTCCAACTTCTCCGACTTTCTGCCGCAGTCCAAAGACGTGATGAGTGGGGGCTGGTCGCCCTAAAGTAGCTGATTGGCTCCAGCACCCCACGACCTCAAGAGCAGGAAAAGGGGACAAAAGGATGGAGATGATGTTCTTAAAAACAGGTTAAAAAATACATTGACCTTTTAATTAAATGGTCCAACTGACAGCTGTGCTGTTTAGTGTTTTTCACGCGGCAGCACAAAGATGTAAAGCCAGATTATTATTATTTTCTGCTGCACCCGCTCTATGAGATTAGGAAGAGTATAATCAACCCTCGCCGCAAGTTCTCCAAACGCCTCATTTATGGCAAACACAATATAGAGCTAAAAATACCGGCGCACCGCTATTTTGCAAAGAGTTCTCAAGTAAATTAGTTTCCCCCCCGCACACTTTGTGAGCCGTGAGCGGCGGCCGCCGCCACCGCCGCTAGAGTGAATGAGCAGGGGGAAAAAAACATGCCGCAATTTCTGCCGCCCCAATAAAAGGTTTTGAAATAAATATAAATTACTTCCAATTTCATTGTAGTGCCGAGTGAGGTTCTGCTATCTGAATGTCACACACGCGGCGGCTGAATCGCACGAGCTGCCGCGTTGGGGGGGGAAATTGCAGTAAATAGGGAGTCGTTTTATTGAGTGGCAATATTTCTGTAGCCGAGTGGAATAATTCCTCCTCTATTCTCATTGGAAATGGCACAGCGGCGGGGACATCTATTGCAAAAACACTGGTGTTATGTCAGAGGTTCCGACTCTCTCTCCCACTCTCCCTGCGAGTGAAAACAACTCCTCCTCCTCCTCCTCCTCCTCCTCCTCCTCCTCCTCCTCCTCCTCCTCGTGTGCAGTCGCTGAGTTCGCGCCTCAGACACTCGTCCACTCGCTCCAAGGCCTTTTTTTTTCTTGCTATATTCATGTCAGAAATACATTTAATGCAGAAAAAATAGCATTGCGACTGATAGCAGCCTTGGAGAAATGAAAATCAGGTAAAGGTCAGAGAGAGGAAGAAAAATGCACCCAAACCCAGTGAAAGACTGTTTATATTTCATTGTTTCCTCTTCCGCCAAGTTTCGCTCAGGATGTCTTACAATGCCGCTGTGATTGACTGAATCAAGCAACAATTAATGGGGGGACACAGAAATTGGCAGTGTTGGGGAAACGCTGCATGAACCCATGAAATAGACACAGCAGGAAGACGCACAAGCAGTGGGGGGCCGACAATAAATAGCTTGTACTTCTAGAGTCCTGAAAAAAACACAAAAAACAGCATCACCTTCCTAAAAAGTGATACCTTTCCTGCATAGCAGCTTTCCTGTTTTCCTGTTTCCTATTTTTCCTCATGAGGAAAGTTGGTTATTTGGTTAGTTTGGTTTGGTCTTCTGGTCCAAGTAAAAGGTTAAACTCTCTTGAAGGCAAACGTGTGTTCAGCTGGATAGAAGTGGTTGTGCAAAACGTTCAAATGAAAACTCTCAAGGTCCCAGAATTACTGGACCAGTGTGTCAGACGATATTGGTTGAAGCCTGTCGGTAGACCACGTATTGACCGGTCTTCAAATCTGAGCTGAAACTGTTCAGCAACAGCGCTGTATATCCACATCTTGTGACATCACAAGGGGCAGGTGTTCTTTATCACTTCAACCATGAGGAAGGTCTGACCAGTTTGTGCAGGAGGGCTAAATATGCTGTTTAGCCGGCTAGCTTGATTGTATATTCTACATACAGATATATTAGTTGTATATGTTGACACACTGGAGGCCCGAATGAAAAATAATCTCATTATGAGTAATAAGTGACCTTTACTGCACATCATTTCAATGGTGTAACACACAATAAAAGCTTTGTCTGGGTTGTGGAGGTTTGCAGTGCGCAGAAACACTCCTTAATTAAACCTTCCACGGTTTTGATTATTGATTGTTTCCAGGTCCATAAATCTGGGTCCCTTTCCTTAAACTGTGTGGCATCAAGTCTGCAAGCAGGGAGGCAAAGCAGGCAGCGTGAGGGAAGTGAAGGTCGCAACGCCGCTGGTCACTGGCATTTAAAATTCAATTATGGAAAACGTGCCCGTTTCCACAGGAAGATTAACAACAGTCACCCTGATGCATGATAGCCCCCCCCCTGCCCCCCCGCCACTTTTCCCACCAAGCATTCTGATACTTTGGCGTCGACCTTCTGCTTTTCCTCCTTGTGATGGAAACTCTTTTGTGCATATATTTACTTTGTGCTCAGTGCGGTTTAATGTCGCTGTAAAAATATTTTCAAAGAAGATTAAAACTGAAGTGTGTGATAGCTGCCATGGCAACGCATGTTGCATGTTGATCACACAAGTCACCTGTTTTTTAGTTTGCATTTTATCCATTTTTGCCTCTGAATTTCTGTCTTTGAAGGAGTTTTGATGGAGTCAGAGTTGAAGGAATTGGGCGTCGGCCCAGGTCAGAATGGTGGTGGTGGTTGGTGGGAAGGAGTGGGGGTTGACCTGCTGAGTGAATCCAGCCAAATTCACATCTGACATTGTTTGTGTCAAGGTACAAATATTCCCCACTAACAGATTTTCTGTAGCCGTCGCTGTTTGAAACGTGTGTATTGCAGCTGTTGATGTCGACCGTCTTTGACATGTCAATAGTTTGTGATGCCAGGATTGGAGCTCAAAAACAATATATGTAACACATGTGTGTCAAGCTTTTTCATCTACAAATATGTCGACTATAGTTCCATACCTCTCTTGATAGTCGCCACCGGCTCCCCCTAGTGGCCGAACAAATATCCTCTTTTATAGTTTCTAATGGTTCAATATGAAGCGCTTTGAGTTCCTAGAAAAGCATTATATGAATCGAACCCATGTTCCAACCTGAGTTCCCTTGCAGGGATGAAGGGATGAAGGGATGAAGGGATGAAGGGAGTGGTGATGTTAGCGGCTGCATCCAGTCAACACGCTATCAGCTCCATGCAACTTTTCAGACTTTTTTTCACCAAGTTATTAGAATTTGACAGTCGTCCATTTTCCCCGTCAGGCTCACAGAAAGTCTTCTTCTCGACTTTATTCACCTCCGTAACCTTTTCTCAAAATTAATCCCTGACATGCTGGCGGGGGCTTTTTTTTTTTTTTTTTCTTTGTTATTTTTCTTTCTCAGGCTAGCTAGCGCACCGCAGCCCCGACCTCGTGTTCTGCACGCCAGTTGCTTGTTTTGCGATATTGCGAGCATGAATAAACCTCCCAATCTGGGGAATGTGCGCACGTGTTGCTGCGCTGCTCGCCTTTAAAATACAGACCTGACGGTGGCGCCGCACAATACGGCCTCTGTTTAGCTCCGTGTTGTGTTTCTGCAGAGTCATATGGGCGATTTGCGCCTCGTCTCTGGAGCAATACATCACCTTCTACCACCGCCGCCGCCGCCGCTGCTGCCCACTGGAGGCTTTATTTTATGGGGCAAAAAGAAAAAAAAAAAAGAAGCCTGGAATCAGAGCGGCTGCATCCTTTGCTCTGGGCGACCAGGCGCTGATATGAAGGCGGCACCATGCGGCCTGTTTTTTCGCTCACACCCCGAAGCGCAGCCGCCGCTGCCGCTGCACATCCCAGCGTGGCAAAAAAAGAAAAAAAAAATCTCTGCCGGTTGCCTCGCCCTTTTTTTTTTCTCATCATCATTCCTCACCTAGGGAGCCTCGCCCCAGACACACATGCATATGTGTCTGGGATGAGAGAGAGAGAGAGAGAGGGGTGGGGGGAGGCGGGGAGGAGTGGGGGGGCAGAGGGAGATGATGAAAGTTTCATGAGGCGCTGGGCTGGTGTGGGGCAACCACAATGAAAAATGCAAAGATTGAACTTTTCTCCAGGAGTGCGGGTGAGGTGATGAGAAGAAAGACAGGCGGGGGAGGAGGTGGGGTGGGGGGAGGAGGGGGGGGGGGGCGTTAGATAGCCTCTGGTTATGAGGAAAAGGAGGGGAGGCGGGAGGAGGAAAAGTCTCCTTGCTGGAATTCTAATCCGACACTTACTCTTCCTCTTCCTCTTCTTCTGTCGGGTCGGTCGCTCACTTGTGTCCCCCTCTGCTCTGCTGCCTCCCCCCTCCCCCCTCTCCTCACCCCAGGATGTCTGACCGCCCTCCCGGATGTGGTGGGCGGGGAGCAGAAGTCTGACCGCAGGCCGGGAGGAAGAGGGAGGCTGGTGTCTGGATGGCCGATCACACAGCATCCTCTGCTAGGCCTGCAAACACACACACTCACACACACACACACACACACACACACACACACACACGCACACACACACACTCACACCCGCGCTCTCTCTGCCTCGTCTTCCAGGAAGCGCTCGGCGCCGTGTCATGATCGATGGCTTGCGTTGAGAGACGCAGCGGCTCTTCGCTGTTTGTTCTGCACGGCTACGCACGGCTGCAGAGTGACAGCCGGGCCCGGCGTACGACTCAGAGTGCGTCTGTTGGCAACGGGGGGGCGGGAGGTTGGTGGTGCAGAGAGGGCCGGGGGGGGGGGGGGGGGGGGGGGAGTGGGAGGGAGGAAAAAAAAGTTGGCCTCCGTCAGTTCAACTCGTCTTGTGTTCCAGCGGAAGAAAAGAGGAGGAGAAAGATTCGGGTGTGAAGATGCTGCGCGTTTCACTGCCGCAGCTCTCGAGACATTTTAGAGACGACGCACCAGAATGTGTGTCGCCTGAGCTCATTTGTGCAGAAATGGGTGTTGGGCTTTTTTTTTGGGTGGGTGTGTGTGTGTGTGTGTGTGTGAGAGGGATGTTTGCCATCATTCTGTTTGAGGACTGAAAAAAGGGGGTCAAAATCGTGTGTGAGGATGCTATAAATTATTTCTCATGTGTGCTCTGTTACACAGACACACACACACACACACACACACACACACTATATTCTAGCAAAAGGAATCTTAATGATCATCAGAAACATAAGAGACTTCTTTTGAGCCTCTAAACTGAAAAGATTCTCTTCAGATTCTCGCTCATCATTTCTTTTATTTCACTTCGTTCTCAGCAACAACAAAAAGAAAAGGGGAAAAAATGGACTTCCTGATTTGAATCGATGCCGATTTATTGATTTGGATCAAACCATTTGTTTTCTTTATGAACGTGCTTGTTTGAGTGGCTGCCGGGCCGAGCTGGTCCCTCAGGGTGACAGCGTCACTGGAAGCTTCCAGACAGACGCAGCTCTTCTCTTCTTCTCTTTTTTGTGACACCAAGTGCAGCTTTCACGTTGGGGTGAAACAAATCTTCACATTTCAGTAAGTGTGACTGGCTGGAGCTGTTTACTCAGTCACATTTTCAATATTCCTCTGTGACATTGCAATTCTTTTTTTGTATTCATTTCTTTCCCCGCTCTCTGTTGCTTTTAAGCAAACTCTGCCGAACTTCTCTTCAAAGTTCTGACTCGTGTTTCCATTTTCTCGTTGTTTCTATTGTAACGCAGGTTTTATGACGATTCCTCTTTTTTGTGTGCGTGGCATGAAAAGACGGAGCATCCCGAGAAAATGTGCGCTTCTGTGCAGGAGCCTTTTTCTCAGCCTGAAAGCGCCTTTGTCTCCTGCTCGCCGTTTATTTTTCTTCATGCAAATTGAATTTTCATACTCTGACAACAAAGTCAGCGAACTTCCCGCAAAGTCCATCTGTTACTTCCACATTTCGGAATGTTCTTAAACACGAAAGTTTAGAAAACAGCCCCCTTGTGATGTCACAGAGGGTGAAGCTACTTCACCGCCATCTCTCCCAGGTTAGCGGCCACACGTTGGTTCCACTGCCTTGTTTTCTTTTTAAAGCATGCTAAAATGCAGAAGGTCCAACAAAGAAGCAGTTTGAGCAGAAGCTCGGGGTTTTATTTTGCAGGAGGTTGTAAACATAAGGCTAAATCCGCAGTTTCCTGGAGATGCGTGCTTGTTTTGAGGCAAACAATTGTGCAAGGCGCCTCTGCTGCTGGACTGAGTAAAAAACAGTAAAGATCTGAGAATAAGATTAGCGTGTGACCTTTAAATGCAGACTTAGGTATTTGAAGCGAGCGCTAGCAGCGGGTGACAGTATATTAGATGATGGATGATGAAGGGAAAAATGTTTTTCATCTGCAACTTAAACAAACCCAGGGCTCCAAAGAACACAACACAACAGTGCTGCACCTTAATAATCTCCAGGTGTCGTGGAACAGGATCTTATTCTAAAGGAAAGAAAAAAAGTTACATTTAGGAAAACATTCAAAATGAAAAAAAAATGCCTGGTATCTCCAGGAACCAGACGCAATCCGGACGCTGCCAACCACACTTAGGGGGAACATCAAAGAGCGTCCACATCTCAGCGGGGAGCCGTTCGGGAGCCGCTAGGAAACGTGCGGGCGAGCCCAGCGCAGTTGTTGTATCATCATATCGTCATCCTCATGAAAGATAGAGGCAGAGACGGCGGCAGGCCGCTCCCAGATGGATTATGTATGAAGTGTCGAGCCGCCCAAATCAACACCCGGCCGCATTAAAAATTCAGATAACGGAGGCTGCAAGAGCCGAGCATCCCCCAAACCCTCCGAACCCCCCAAAAGCATTTTAGATATATACACAATTAGTTTATTGGCTTGGTTTACATCATGCTCTGGATATTCGACAGACGCTTGATATTTACTTGTGGAAACGCGTGACGCGCATCACGTCGACGTCAACCCGAGCGCTAATTGCGCCGCTTTGTATTCCGGGATGTTCGCTCAGTGAAACCTGGTGATTCCCTTCATACGCTGTAAATATTCCCGTCCCGGTTTTTTTCCTCTGACTGCGATATCTTATTTGCACAGGCACCTGTGGCTTATTGCCGGCTTAGCACTATCCATCGCCAGCGTCGCGCTGCAGATATGGCTTATCCGGCTCATTTGGAGTAATGGGAGGGGTGGTGGTGGTGGTGTGTGTGTGTGTGTGTGGGGGGGGGGGGGGGGGGGGGGTGACAGCAGATATTAAACACTTCCTCACCTTTGGCTGATCAGCTGTTGGGTAGCTAGAGGGATGCACCGAGGGAAGATGTGACTGGTGGCGCCGAGAACCATCAATATTTGCTCAACTAGCAAAACTAGCTCATTTCCTCCTCATGAATGAAAACGGCCAGACATGTAAAAATGGTGTTTTGATTGAGAGAAAAGCCTGGAACTTTTTTTTATTGTTTTTTTTTATAGCATGTGAAAACGAAAAGGGAAATCAGCCGGCTAGCGCGTGATGATCTGTACACTACATACACACAATATGTAGCTATATATGAAGTGAGGAAATCTGTCAATTCTGGTTCACCTGGTTTCTGTAGCTTGTTTTTTTTTTTTTTTTTGTCTGCAATTTACAGGAATTATAGCGAAAACATGGCTTCAGGCCAAATTCACACTGCAGGGTTTTACTTTCCCCTGCAATTCGATTATTATTATCATGATTTTTGCACAGGTTGTGCACATTCCAATTAAAATACTGCTGCTGTCAGACTCCTGTGTAAAAGGCCAGCAGCCCTGGAGTGACCTGCACGCGCAGGACAAGATGTGGTTTCAACCGTTTTTATCGTCCAACAGCACTTTTGCCGATACGCCACTTGTGGTGGAAGCTTTTTGGCAGTTCCTGGTTTCCTGGGTCAGGAGCGTAGAGACTGATAAGACCCAGGTCGCTCCAAGGCTTGGTTCTCGAATGTGGGCCACGTGATTATCGTTATGGCTGAAAAGGAGATGGGATGTCAACAAACACAAGGACAAATCAAGATAGTTGTCAGTAAAATAGTAAAACAGTTTGAATCAAAAATCAGCTAAACACCATAAAACACCTTTTATTGAAGAACAAGAAGAACAAACTCTTCAATATTGTTCTATATAACACAAAGCATCAAATAGAAAACAGTTGCAGTGAGTAAAATACTGTGAGACCGTGTGCAAGCCCTCTCTCTGTCTCTCATACACACACACACACACACACACACACGAATACGCACGCACACAAATATGCACGCACAACACTGCTTATGCTAATAAATGCCTCCTTCCTCCCTGGAAACACTTGCACAGGTAGCGGAGGTGCTCCGGGGTTCCTCCCTGCACCTCTCGTCTTAACCTTGATGTTCTCTCCGCTTCCTGCACATCTGTTTAACACGTGTAGCCCTGAGCGTCCACTTCCACCCGGCAAGACAAAAAGAAGAGGGGAACGACGGGAGGAGCTGCAGCGATGGGGCCGCGGCGAATAGCCGTCTCTCCGGGGACGACGATTGGCATTCAGAGGCGGCTTCCAGTCCTGGAGCCCTGCGTCCCGTCGGGCGGCCGCCAATCCCTTTGTAGGCTGTTTAGAAAGGGAGCGGAAGCCCTCCGATGTCCCCGCAGATATCCTCGCGTCCCCTCCAACAGGAGTTGGACGCCATCCAGGTAGCAGGAGTGTGAATTTTGCCGCCTCCCGGGGTTCGACTTTTTGGAGGGCGAACATAAAGGAGCCAGCAGGAGCCGCTCGGATTCAGCCGTGAAACGTTTGCAGTCAAATAATGGTGTGACCTGCGTTTCATGTGCATTCAGGCTGCATCGGGCGGCTTCAGTCACAAGCGATATTCCAAAATGCAATATAATACATGTTAGCATAACGCTGATATCCTTCCTAGAACGTCGCTCCTGATGGTTGCAGTATTTTTTGTCACTTTAATCTATTAACTTCTTATATTTCCCTGTGTTAAATGTCCCACCATGTTGCTCCCGCACACCAAGTGTTCCAACATAGTGGTTCACAGTTATAATGAAGGAGTTTGAACGAACTGGAGCAGTTCAGCAGTTTTAATTTTCTGACATGCGTCGTCGTTCCGATTTCTGCTCGGATTTTCCTAATTGGGCCCCGTTGAGATTAAAAATCTGAATTGAGTATTTTTCCATTTGATACAAGCAGGAAATGAATCCATCGGAAGCCTTGGGGATCTTCAGTGCACTGCAGTATTGGCGGCTCGCTCGAGCTCTCGTCCGCTTTCCCTTCGCGCGGTTCTCTCCGCCATTGCACACCATTTATTAACAGACCTGCGGGACGTTCAACCGTTTTCTCTCCATCACTGAACTCTCCCAGGCCGGGACTGCCCCCCTCTTACCTCCCCCACCACCACCACCAGCACCAATATCTCCTCGCACTCCACGGCGGGTATTAACAGATGCTCCCTGCTCATGCGTAGCCGCGGAGAGTGGCGCTTGGAAATATAAAGGTTACGCAAAAGAGTAGCAGCGAGTTCCACACAACCGAGGCAACCTGACCAAGAGAGCAGCAGAAAGGGGAGACTTTAGATTTTGGATTTAGTTTTCAGTATTCACAGTATAAATGGACGGATGCACTTTGTTGATACCAACCTGGGAACTTTCACCCTTGCTACACTCACCATACTGTAGAATTAAGCTGCTGCCGAGTTGTTATTCAAAATTGATTCATCTGTCGACCTTCTTAGGTTTGATTAAAATGATGTTAAGAGTTTTTGTCCGACGAAATTTATTTTATTGATTAATTGATTAATCATTTAGCTCTACTGTACATACATGCTAAAAAAAAAAAAAAAAAAAGATCAACCCGTGAGCCATGGTAGCAGCTTTTTTGAATCAGCAACTTTTAAAATGTTTCCATGAAAACGCGCTGAGAGTCATTTTTATTTTTGTTTGTTTTTGTTTTTTGTTTGTTCCCGAGCCAATGTGTGGAATGGCAAATAGAATGGACCGGTGCTCTCTGTAAAGCTTCCTGCGGTGGAGTGGCACCGTTTGGTCGATAATCACCGTCATCTCTGGCAGCAGCAGCAGCACCAGCAGCAGCAGCAGCAGCAGCAGCAGCAGCAGCAGCAGCTCCCTGACAGACTGAAAGGTGGAGATATTTTTCTGGGCATGACAGTTGGAGGATTCTTGAAATAGTGTGTCACACACAAAAACAAACCAGTGTTATTCAACGTGAAGACAAAACACACACACACACACACACACATGCACACACGCACACACACACACACACACGTGCACACACGCACACATGCTGGGTATTTACTTTCAGGCCGACGGCTCCTCAGAAAAATCATTAACTTTGACTTTAGTATCCCTGTCACATCCTAAACACCTCAGTGTGTTGAACATTAGCTGCTAAACGGTGCTTAGAGAGATATTTATTTCATCCTGGGAAAACACATCGGAGGGCCTGGGAGGCAAAAACACACGGAAGGCAAACATTGCTGTTTATTTCTGGTCACAGACAAAGAGGAGAAAAAAAATCAAAAGGATAAATCTTCGGTTACCGGAAGAACAAGCCTTGTGTGTGTGTGTGTGTGTGTGTGTGTGTGTGTGTGTGTGTGCGTGCGTGCCTGCTGTTAGAGGAGGGGCTGTTATTGCTGAGGGCAGAAAATCAAAGGGAGGAGAAAACAATAGCGGCTATTCTCTCCATCCTCTCCCTGGGTGACTCTGCAGACTCTCCTCTGCGGAGATGTGCTGCCCTTCCTTCACGTTTTCTGCCCATTCGATCAGTTCAAAAACAAACATTTTTTTCTCTCCCTCTCTGTTTTGTATTTACCTAATTCTCACAGCTTCCCCCCGATCCCTTGGCGCAAACCGAGATACCAATGGAGGCTTTTTTCCCTCCGATTCACCCTGGGTTTTTTTTCCCCGCAACAATGGCCTCTTGTCCTTGTGTTTCCTGGAACGCATGCTGGATATTCCCCGCACGCACATACAGATGGATTCAAGTGCGCTCCCGAGTTCTAATTAAGAACATGTACACATGTACGCCGAGTGGAATAGATTTTTATTCTCCTCGTTCTTCGACCTCGCGACTCGCACAAACAGCATGTGGTGTAAAAGCTCTTGTTGGCATCTTGTAAACGGTGCCTCACCCTGCCTGGTGAAGAGCTGCCTTGTGGTCAACATCCCGCAGACACAGTTTTTGTAATGACCTTTTACAAATGTGTTGATCAAGAAAAAAAATCATCACGTTCTGTGCCGGTCAGTCAGATTTTTCATCCTTGGTGTGTCTCAAAGTCTTGTGGGACATTTGCTTCCCGTTCAACATCCTCGCTGGCTGTTGCTCAAAAGCTTGCGCCTCTTTTCCTTGCTCCCTCATCCATCCGGTCCGTCTTGTATCTGACCGTCCTTCCGGATGCATCTGCAGGGTTTCGGGCTGACGTCTGAACTGCGACGCTCGACAAGTCCTTCTGTTAATGGTGACTTTTAGAAGAAGAAGAGGAAGAGGTGGGGGAGCGAGTGTCCTCGGGCGTATGGAGGTGGGAGAGGGTGGGGTGCAGCCCGGTTCTTGTGCAGCCATTTGTGGCTTCCATTAGCCGAGCTCAAGCAGCCCGGCTGGTTTCACACTACATTTCCCCGAGTTCGCTTTAACACTCCACTGACTGTCGGAAAAAAAGGAGGAGACCAAAAACAGAGGAAGAGTTAAGGGGTGATTGGATTTTGAGTGATGTTTGTATCGTTACCTTGCTTCAAAGTCAGCGGTGAGGACAACAACAGCAACAGCAACAACAACAACCACTGAGCGTCCCAGCCGACCGTCAGGAGACGGAGGAGGGACGATGCTTCAACGGCGACCCCGGCGACGGAGGCGTGTCAGCAGCGACAGCAGCCTCAGGTTGAGTCGACAGTCGACGGCGGTGGCGGTGGATCGGCGTTAACGAGCGGCAACCGTGGAGAACCGCACAGCGAAGACGGAGGGACGGCGATGAGAGTTTCATGCAAAATAAGTCGAGTTTGCAAAACTTCAAAGGTCCTCTACCTTCAACATGGCCCTGGACGTTCTTCTGGTTTGTCACTGGGATTCGACCATGAGAACGCGCCTCCCCTCTGCAGTAGCGACCCGACGACACACGGACCAAGCAAAACGCAAAACCTTGTTCTGCTCCGATGCTGCAATCGCTTTTGAACTGCTTGCCGTTGGGTTTTGTCGCTGCTGCTGCGCGGTGATCCGAGCGCCGCTGTTTGGCGGGACGCCATGCACGACATTTTAATGGCCCCGTCCCACCGTCGAAGGAGGACGTCGTTGGGTTTACGTCCTGAAAGGGGCCTCGCAACTCTGACTGCGACTGGCTGGCTGTGGCCCCCTGTTCTGGATCCAGAAGACGATGGAATCATCTGCTTGGAAGCTGCAGAGCGCTGACCAGAAATAGACCCCTCGCCACCACCGTCCGTCCGTCTGTCTTACTAACGAGCGAGTCAACTGGCTGGATGAGAGAAGCTCGGCTGAACCGACTCGTCAAACCATCGCCTTCCCAAAACCAACTTTGGGTTGAACCAGTCGAGAGGTTAATGTGTGACTTGAGCTCATCGTGTCCTCCGCAGGGTTCTGGTCAGTTTGTGGCTCCTCCCTGATCCACCACCACTGCTGCTGCTGCTGCTGTTGTGCATGCACATGCATGTACAGTCATTTTTTTCTCTTTCTTTTCCTGTGACATGCAAAACACGGCCTCCGCCGCCTCCGCCGCCTCCGTTTCGCTGTTTGAGCAGGGTTTTTTTTTTTTCTGCTGCGCTCGGTGTGCGCTGCTGCTAATGCGCTCAGACAACAGGACCAGTCGTGTCCAGGGGCTGCGGACGGAGGACGGAGGGACCTTGACAGCGGATGAATCTGTGTGTGTGTGTGAGAGAGAGAGAGAGAGAGCCCGCGCTGGCCACCCCCTCACCACCTGCCCCTCCCACCACATGTCCGACTGTCCAGACCATCAGGACGATGGTCTGATGTTGATTCAAATTAGGCAGAGTAAAAATTTAAATGGATAACTCATGCAAACATTGAGATTTCACTCGTTTTGCTACTGAGACAAGACATTTGTTTTTTTTGCAAATTTGTTGTAGTCTCATCTCTTGTAACCCGGCACAGCAATGGAAGAAGAACAGACCAAGCGTCCAAGCGTCTGGAAGGTGTTGTCTCAACATGCCAACAGTAACACTGCCATAGACTCAGATGCCCCCTCAAGCTAGCAGGCTATTTTATTAGGGATGTTTCAGTTGGACTGACAAGCCGTCCAGTCTTTGGCCACAGTGGGTTCCCGTTGGCTGGAATTATTTCTATTTTCTATGAAAGTCCATGAAAGCCACAGACATCCACAGAGGCTGGTGTGAGAAGCACGCTGGTAACATTTTCACCGTCAAAAAATCTATCTGAACTGTTCCGTCAAGGTTGGAGCAGTTGAAGAGAACTCAGCGTTCAGTCACAGTTAAAGAAAAAAACAAACATTTGGCGAGCGAGTGCGATTTTCTGCCAGGGAAATCAAAAGTTAAATGAAAGACAAGCCGGCTTAATTGAGCGGCGGGATGAAGGGATGAGATAGCGGCGGGCGGAGAGATAGCAGGGCGGGAGATAAAAGGAGGCGGAGCCGACGGTCGGCCAGCGGCGGGCGGCTCTGCGGGGGAGGTGGCGAGGTTGCGGGGTTCTCTGCTCGCTGTCGAGCAGCTGGTCAGTCATGAAAGTCTCGCACAAGCCCAGACCCTACACACACACACGCACACGTGCACGCACACAGCCCTCCATATGCCACCTTCATGCACCTGCACTCCTGTTGTGACTAAAAGGCAATCAGGCCATGAAGGATCTTTTGGCCCGTCGCTGGAGCCGAGCCACCTGGACCTTCTTCTCCTTCTTCTTCTGCTTCTTCCATCCCTTCTTTCTCCTGCTCCTCTTCTTCCTTTTCCTCCTCTTCTTTCTCTTTTTTCTTTTTCTTTTACGGTGTGTGTTTGCCAGAGAGATCCACACACACACACACACACACACACACACACACACACACATTTATGGGGTCAGCCCCATATTAGCGGTGCACAGGGCGCTGAAATCACATGCACCGTGTTTAATAGCTCCCATTCATCACATTGCTTATGGAGGAAGAGGTGGGGCCGCTGCCGCTGCCGCCTGCCAGAGACGTATAGTCCGTCGCCAGCGTGAGGGCCAGTCAGTAGATTAGATTCATCGCTGACCTCATCAAGAGCGGCCAGAAAACAAATTGGCTGAAAATGTTCGGTGTTTGTCACCCGAGCTGACGCTGACCGGACCTTTTTTTTTCTGTGTGTGTGTGTGTGTGTGTGTGTGTGTGTGTGTGTGTGTGTGTGTGTGTGTGTGTGTGTTTGTCACTCCCCAAATTTGAGGCATGGACATGGTAGGAATGCTGCTTGCGGTGGCAGAATAAATCCTGCGGCGCGACCTGACTCGCATCCTGACAAACAAATCGATGATCAGTCAGCTCCGTTCCATTATCAGGAGGAAAAGTTAACCAGCAGCACCAGCAGCAGCAGCGTCAAGGTGGGAGGAAGCGGAGGGAACGCGGTGATATGAATTTCAAATCCACTCGAGAGCAGAGCAACACTGGCATCTTATTGATCGAGGAGAAGTTGGTTGGAAACTATTCATATTTTTAATTCAGCCTGCTAGAAAAAATAGATTAAAGAAATCTCACACTCAAAGTCTGTTATCAGCTGCGTGTCAAGTCTGCAAATGTAACTTTAAAAAAATAATTGCGTAATATTTTTCTCCAGCTTTCAGAGTTATGCCAGAAAAAAAATACCAAGAGAGTTTCTCTTTTGAGCCATCAGGCTGCGTTTTCTTTATTTCATGGCGTTTGATTTCACTTAATCGCCGGTGAGTGCAGCGTTTATCCTCCTCCGACTCTGTAATTCCTTCCCGCAGAACGCAAAAATGTCTCATTCAGCACGAGCGGCGCAAACAGAAACCTGCTTGAAAGGTTGGAAATGGGGGGAACTTCTGTCGCCCAGACGCGGCTCCGCGGTGCCTCAAGTGATGTAATTTGCAGCGTCGCGGCCTCGGCAGCCGAGGTCACTTCTAATCAGGCCAAGCGGCGGGAGTGCGTTAATCTCGTTGGCGCTGTGCGGCGCTGAGCGTGCGGCCGCTGCCACGGCGCCCGCGGCCACCCCCCGACCACCACCTGCCGATGTGCAGTACGTTCCCTCTTTCTTTCCTGCTCTCTTTTTACCACCGTCACTCCCACCTCTTTCAAATCACCACTTGCCGTTTCTATTTTTACCGGGCAAACAAAGTTGCCTGGTCACAGCGGACCGCGGGGAGCGACGTTGACCGAGATCGAACGTGTGGACTTCCGTTACGAACGCCCTTCGCACTGCAGGACTGTTCACCTCCTCCCCTTCCTTCCCCCCTGGGTGGGTAGGGGAGGGGAAGAGAAGAGAAGAGTGAAATAGCTGCTTGGGCTTTGAGGTGGAGGAAAAAAAAGTACTTACCCTTCGCTAAAGATGAAAGAATCAGCCCTCAGCGGCACGAGTGCAGAGGATAAAATTATGGGTAAAATCAGGGTTGAGTGGCATCGTTTGGCTTGAAAGGTAGATTTTAATGTCCTGAATGAAGTGAAATTGTCAAATACCTGGATGGAACATCTTCACTCCTTGAATTTTAAACAAGTTCTGTATGTGTACAACGCTGAGGCTCGCTAGTTTCCTGTCTGTTTCTGTGCGCTAAACTAAACTGCTCCATGATGTTTCCTAAACTCTTTGGATTGATCTCGTGTATCCAACACAGTGGTGGGAAATCACACAGATTTATTTGCAAGTGCAGACTTAATGTTGGTGCTAAATGGTGGAATTAGCTACATGTGGCTAGCTGGGGTGCTGTTTCACTGAACTCTTGCTACAGGCCACTAAACAGTGTAACAGTGCTGTAATGTTCTTTTCATGCGAGAATGCCATTCCGTTCTGATAAAACTGCCACTGGCGCAGTGTCCATGCTAATCTCTTTAGCAACCAGCCTCACACAGCAGCTTCTTCTTCTCCAGCTTCTCCTTTTGCTCCATTTTTTTGTGGCTTCTGTGGGATTCTCTCGGCCCCTTATCTCTAAAGAAAGCTGAATGAATCCACTGTCATATATTTTAAGATCACCTGAAAACACTCTCTCCTAGAAGCTGGTAGGATGGATGAGCTGTTTTTTTATTTGCTTAAAATATTTTATTATTAAAAAAAAAAGAAAAAAAAAGAACTAGCTTGTTAAGTTTGTTTGACCTCCGCCCTGTCCATCTAAATTCTTTTTCAGTAAGCGGCCTACAATAAATGTATACCCAGCGTGCCCTCAAACATTGCAGCCCAAGACACAAAACTTTCAATGCAGGATGCAGAGATGAGATTAAACCCAGAGGTAAGTGTCCCGAGGCAAAATAGGCACCAACACATCTCGCTAATTAAAAGCACTGACCTTGGCAAACCAGGGGGGAAAAAATGTATGTTTATATATGTAATGCAGGGATTATGTGCCGCATCAATACGGGCAAAGCCTTTTCCCTACATACCACATTCCAAGCATGAAATACTGAAGTTTCAGCAGTAATTATGAAATCGTTTTTAATGAAAAGAAAGAAATCTATACGTAAAAGTAAAAATCGAATAAACCTTTTATTTCGATTTGCATATAAGGTGGAGCGAGGTCACACGGGTGAGTTAATATAATCCGCTCGCCTCCGCGTGTCGTATGAATAACTCATAGCTCAGAGAGGAGGAACTGACATCAATGGACAAGAAGTCGTTTTCCGTCAGTCTGACACGGAGACACATTCAAACCTACTTGACTACGCTACGCATCGAGTCCAGTCAGCAGGAAAAAAATCAGAAAAGGAAGAAGATGAAGAAGGAGGAGGAGGAGGAGAAGAAGGAGGAGGAATTGGCGGAGGAGGGGAAAGATCTGGAGGAAAGAGAATAAATTATTCAGCATTTTAATGAACAAGGAAGAAAAAATTTGCTCTCCAAATCGGTGCGTTTTTCCCGGGAGAGGAAGTTCCCTGAGTGACTGAGGACAAACAGCCGAGCTGGAAGGTCAGAGAATATCAATATTAATAGATGTCAAACTACAGAGAAATGTTCTCCCACCCACCGCCGCCCCAAAGGTTACTGACAGGTTACATGACATCACATCCATACAGCGCTGTCCGGCTCAGAGGAGGGAAGGGTGAGGGGCAGGGGGACAAGCGGAGCCAATTACGTCGCCAAATGGGCAACATGAGCGCCGACAGGAAGAAGCCGCTCGAGCTCCTCAAACACCATTTAGATCATGTGCCAGATTCCCCTGATTTGCATGCGAGGATTCATGAAAGATTCATGAACGCCGTGTTTGTTGCCACCCGTTGTTTCCGCCACTGAGATGGAGACGCAAGTTGACTCCCCTGCTGGCCATCTGGAGAACTGCTGCAAAAGTTGATGGGATTGTCCTTTTTTTTTGCCAATCATAGGGACTTTTTTTTGGCACCTTTTTGGGATAAAACATCATTAAGACCCTGTGTCTTAGTGATCTGCGCCATCAAATCGGACTCAGTACCTCACTTTATGGTAGAGTTTGAATAATATTTTCCATTCATCCATCCATCCATCCATCCATCCATCCATTCATCCATCCATCCATCCATCCATCCATCCATCCATCCATCCATCCATTCATCCATCCATCCATCCATCCATCCATCCATCCATCCATTCATCCATCCATCCATCCATCCATCCATCCATTCATCCATCCATCCATCCATCCATCCTCTCTCCCGCTTCTCCTCAGAGAAGCTCCCAGAGAAGAGAGTTGCCAATTAGCCTGCCAGGAATCAAACTCACAACCTTCCAGTCCTTACAACTACGGCTACTAACTGAATCTGTCGCTGTAGCGGAAATGCTGGACTTCTTTTTTCCTCCAATGAGAGGGGCTTTTTTTTGTCGAGGTGCCTGGTTTTGGCTCCGCCTCCTCTGCTTTACCACTTCCTGGCACCACAGACGGTCCTCACGCTCTTCAAGATGTCATATAGATTTTTTTTTTTGCAAAATCTATTGATAGATTTTTGCAACGAGGCATTCAAAAGTGAAAGAGCCCTAAAAGTGGGAGGGTAAAAAAAAAAAAAAAAAAAAACGGCAGAGGCTGAGGTTCCTTCAGTCAACAGGAAAAACTGGCGGCAGCGTTACGGCTGGAGATTTTTTTTTTGCCCCTGCTGGTTTGACATATAACATCACTCCGCTTCAAAAACTGAAAGCCGTCTGTCTCCACAGCGGCGCACGACAAACCGCTGCTTTTGTTGCCGGGCAACAGAAACATCTCATGGCGGCGGCGTGGCGGCGCCAGCAGCGCACTGACCCGCTAACTTGACGGCGGTGATGCAGGAGTCGCTGGGGACAATTGTTCTGCGTCGCTGCAGGACTCCAAAAAAAAAAAAAAAAATGGCTGGAGATTATGGAAATCAGCGCCCCGCTTCCAATCAAGGAAAAGCTTTGCCTTTTCTGATGTGTAAATATTTTTTTTCCTCCCAGCGTCCTTTGATGCTCCTCCTCCTTCTCCTCCTCCTCCTCCTCTTCATCCACACTGCAACAAAACAAACGGCATAAATGCAGGTGGCGGTTGCCTTCTGGCTGACTTGACTTTTCTTTATCCGCTGCCCTTTAGAAGCTGCAGCTTCTCGTCCGTCTCGTCAGTCTGGGCTTTTTTATTTTTTTCTCCTTCTTCTTCTTTTCTCCCTGGTGGTGAATTCAGCTTTGTAGCTGATAAGAGGCACTGTGTTCCTCCAGGATAAGCTGTCTGATGTGAGAAAAGCTCACAGCGTCCCGGAATGCATCCATTACCTCAGGAAACTCGCTCGTGCACGTGTGTGTGTGTGTGTGTGTGTGTACTGTGCTCCTCCTGAGAGATAAGCGGGTCCGCTTCGCAGCAGTCGAGCCCAGAAAGAGCTGCCACACAACGTCACAGCGAGCTGTCACTTCAGTCATGTGTCACTCGTGTGTGTCACTCGTGTGTGTCAGTCGTGTGTGTCACTCATGTGTGTCACTCGTGTGGGTCACTCGTGTGCTATTCCGACTCTCCCACCTTTTAAAGAGCCTTGCGGGGACCTCGGGGGACCACAGGCTTGGGGGGCATTGAAGACCCAAACTGCTCAAAGCCAATCAGCTGATCACCCAAGCAACTCAATGCATTTAGACCACTGACTGTGTTGTAAAATAGATGGAGCTTCGGGTTTTAAAAAGTAGGCCAACGGGCAAAAAAAAAAAATGACTGAACGATGATTGAATGGCCTCAATAATGAAAGAAGCACTGTATTAATATCTTTACAAACTGGTTCAAAACGTTTTGTTGTTGTAAATTGCTGGGAAAACAAATCAATAACCAGGCCAAATGCCTCTAAAACTAAGGTGTGGGTAAGTAAAAAAGTGTAGGTCAAAGCGTAGTTGGTTAATACCAGCAGGTGGGCAGATGTTGGTTCACACGCTGCACCTACGCTCCATTCATTCTCCACCTACGGCCCCACCCACCAATCCAAATATTGGAATCTTACGGTAAACCGCAAACTCAAGATGGCGCCGACTGTGAAACTGATCTCTGGGCTTCAAAATGGTTATTGGCCAACAGATGGGTGATGTCACGATGACTCCGCCCATCTTTATATACAGTCAGTGGTTTATACATGTAAAGGGGGCTTGCTGGAGTTCAAAGCAAGCATCAGAATGGGGATGAAAGGGGCCTTTGAACGTTGGCGAACATGATTGTAGGTGCCAGACAGGAAGCTGCAGTTTCCTTGAATCACCACCTGGGCGCCCGCATTCATCACACTGACTCGACAATTTGGCTTTTCATTTTGAGTCTGGAGCACAAATCCAGTGCAACACAGTTCAGTGCTTGGAAACTGCTGGTTCTGACACTCACAGCTGGAGACTCGGGCACATCTGCGTGATCAAATTCAGCCAACGAAAACCAAAAGAAAAAGAAAAACCAACCCACGCAAATTATTTCCTGTCCACAACAAATCCCACTTTTTCGCACTGTCGAAACAATTAGCGCTCCCAAAAGCGCGTGCACACGGAGGCATGTTAACTGCTCGCTGGAGCGGTAAACAAGCTGAGACACGACGTTTTCCAAATCAATGCTGCATCAAACCCTTCAGCGCTCACCCCGGCGCTAACCTGCCCTGCTCATTTCCCCCCGATTTTGCATAAAATAACAACAACCAGAACAACAACAACAACAGACTGAACTCACAAGTCTGAAGTTCTCTCTGAAGTGAGGTCCGAGGAGAGCACACAGACTTCCTTTCTGCAGGATTTCGAGAACTTTACTATCACTGGCAGAACGTATCTGACTTATTCCACTGTAATTCTGTTTAAATGTAGTTTGAACACAAGAACGTTTGTTCTATTTCTCCTCTTCTTTGTCTCGAGCCAAATTACTGAATTTCCAGCAAAAGTGAAAAATCCTGCCTGTTTGTTTTTTCTGCAGCCTCCAGTTTGCCAGACGGGAGACACAACTCAAATACATCCAGCAGCCAGTGGGAACCCACACTCTCTCACACACACACACACACACACACACACACACACACACACACACACTGCACCAGAACTGGATCCTGTCAGCTGTGTTGCTGCGCCGAATCATCGATGCAACTCACAAGCACGTGGTGCAGCTCAGAGGTGAGACCTTCTACATCACCACACCAGAACCAGTTGGTCATAGAACCACTCGGCGTCATCATCTATGCAGCTCATCAACGTGACACAAGCCCTCACTGAACACATGAACACATGACACGGTGCGACACTGTTTTAATGTCCTCTGGTATCTTCTCTGTTGCTCCGTCCAGCTCCTGCTGTCGCAGGTCGTTTTTTTTAAAAGCAGTGGCTCTCATGAATCACCCCGTGTTGTCTCTCGCTGTCCAATCACTTCCATGCACATTTTTTGCTTGCTTGGAACCCCAAGCACCTGCTCAGCCTGGGCACTCTGTCTGCTGCTCCTTCAACATCAGGGAGATTCCCAGCTGGAGGAAAAGATCCTCCGCGGGTTCCCCTGGGAGGGCGGCTCAGTGGAGGAACCCTGCCTTCTGCTGCCTTTCACTGTGTTCCTGCCACTCAGTCAGCAGGATCCTGATGACATCAATCACTGAGGGGTAGATCCACAAAGCGATTGCCCGGCTTTTGCGCCAGAAAATCCTTGTAAACAGCGGCAAAAACGATCCACAGAGGGGACGCAAACGTGACAACCGGCGCACAATGCGCCGAGGCGCAGGGAGCGGCAGGGCTGCGCCAGACTCATTTGAATGTATTGAAATGAGTCATGACGCGCAAAATGACAGGAGCACAGGAGGAGCACAGGAGCGTGTTTATCCCAGCAGAGCTTCACTGTCAAACACACGCACTCACCAACAACCTTTGGCGCAAACTGCTCTCAGGCTGCCAGACCGCAACGATCGGAACCTCTTTCAGGTGCCGCATTCGTGGGCGTGTTTGCGCCCGCATGTCATTATCGCAAAAGCCTTTGTGGATCCCCGCATCTGTGGCGCAGATTGCGGCCGCAATCTCGCCGCAAAACGCGCCGCATTTTAGAGCTGCGCGCCCTCCTTTGAGGATCTGCCCCTGAGTGTCCTGCAGCAGGACACAGCCGCAGGCTCCCACAGCCACTTCCACTTAGCCTCTCCACACCTCCCCCACCTTCCACACCTCCCCCACCTTCCCCACCTCTCCCACCTCCCCCCACCAGCTGGCTGCTCACCTGACTCCCTCCCCCTCCTCCTCCTCCTCCGCCTACATTTCCTCCTCTCCCTTTTCTTCCTTCTCTTCCTCCGCCTCTCCCGTCTTCCCCCTCTTCCTACTCTTCCTCTTCCTCCACATCCTACTCCTCCTCTTCCTTTTCTTCCTCCTCCTCTTCCTCTTCCTTCTTTTCCTCCTCCTTCCCCTCTTCCTCCTCCCCCTCTTCCTCCTTCTCTTCCTCCTCCTCCTCCACTTCCTCCTTCTCCTGTTCCTCTTCCTCCTTCTCCTCCACTTCCTCCTCCGCCTCCTTCCCTTCTTCCTCACCCTCTTCCTCCTCCTCCTTTTCTTCCTGCTCCTCCCTGAAACTGACCGTGTGTCCACCTCTGATGGGCCGACGGCGCCGCCTGCCCTCTCGCTGGGCTCTCGCGGTCGTTCCTGGCGGACGCCTCCTCTGAGTGACGGGCGTTCGACTCTAATTAGGATCAGCGTTTGTTGCCAGGGGGGACGGTGACCGTTGTTGTGGCTGCAGCCGGAGCGCTCGGCCGGCACCTCGCAGCAACGGCACCGCAGCTAATGAGTCGGGGAAACGCGGCCGCGCCGCTGGAGGGGCACTCGGCCGCTCCACATCTTTTCTTTCTGTCTTTCTGTCTTTCTTTCTTTTTTTTCCAGTTCTCCTTCTCTGGGTCTTTCCATTGAGCCCACCACTGACTTGCTTCCCTGCTCTCTGCCTCCCCTCCTGTCTCTCTGTCTTTGGCCCTTTTGCTAATTTAGCGAAGCTATAGGCGCCCCGGCCGCTCTTTGATTAGGTTTCCCTACCCCCCACGCCACCCCCCCTCCCCTTTAAAAACCTACCCCTGCTGCCCAATTACATCCTGCTTTGTCTTTTAACCATTCTTTATCTCACCCCCCTTATTCATTTTGTACTCATTAAAAGCAGCGCGGGCCGTCTCCTGCCTCCTTCTCATCTCTGTTGTAATTAACACGTTCGCGTTTCTCTCCGTCGCCGGCTGCTACTTGATCCTCTCATTCCCTCCTCCCTCCCCACCCCTCCCCTCCCCACCGCCTGCCCGCCCGCTCTCTCCTTGATAAAGTGAGAATAAACATTCATGAGATGCTCAAATATCTTTTCCAGAGTCGGCAAGCGTTTTTAAAATTCCGCGCAACAGTTATCTGTCAAAGGGGCCGCGGTCGAGTCTAAGCGGCCTCACAGAAGTAAGAGCAAATCAGTAGTTTGTAGTGCAATTTAAGACACTTTTAGCCTAAAAGTGTGTGATGAAAATACAGATACAACGCTCCGGTCGAGCATCAGATCTATCAGATTTAAAAAAAACAAAAACAAAAAAACAAACAAAAGTTTTTGTTTTTGAATGTTGCGCTCTGCTCAGCTGATAAGCGACGAGCTCAGATAAGTGCGGGCAAAAAGTTGAGACGTCGGCGACAAGCTATTGCAAAAATCCACACGTGCGTATTCCAACAATAGCAGGAATGTTTGACGGCCGTGAGTGAGGAGCGCAGAGCCGCGGGGTCACGCGCTGCGCCACTGTTTTGGGCGCAGCGTGCAGTGCTTTGTCTGGCAGCCCGTTGAGTCGTTCCTCAGGATGAGAAACCGCAGCGCGGTGCCCGGAACGCTCGCTCTCCCCGCCTGGCACGCCAGCATATAATTCATCTTGGGGAAAGAAAAAAGGCCTGACACATGCAAGAGTTTGTCTTGTTTGTCAAAAAAAATTCACATCCAGCAATTTCCCCCTCACGAACGCCCCCAATTATTTCATTTTGCAAGACGCGGAAGCTGCTGGCGGCTGGCGGCGCGTCGGAAAGCGAGATCGTCTCTCTGCTGTCAGGTGTTTGTTTTTCTCTACTCCGATGAATCTGAGACAGAGAAATATTCTAAAATGTCTCTGACGTAAATGTCTTTCTCTGGAGCGTGTCTCTACAGCATTAGTAAATGAGGTATTGATTGTATTGGTGAATAATTCCGTCTCGGTGTAAGACTGGCTTTCCACTCAGTTATCGACATGGCCTTCTTCTAACAAGGAGACAAAGAAGAAAACAAAAACACTGCAGAGCGCAAACAGAGTCCAAACACATTTTTCTCCACTGTCAATATAGAACTGCTTGACTTTCTTGTTTCTTTGGGCCTCAAACTTTGTTTCTGATCTGCAGGTTTTTTTGAAGGCGGACGTTGCCTAAAAAATATTTAAAGTCTGAAAGAAGGCGGCTTCTCACTGGGCTTAACAGTTGTCTAGTTTAACTCTCCTTTATAAAGACTGAGGGACTAAACACACCTAATATTTTCAATATGAAAATGATGTAAGTTTGTTCACAGCGGGATGCACGTAACAAATTTGCAAACTTTTAAAAATGTCACGATAACAACCTGGCAATATTGTGTTGCAAAGCTAGTTTGTGGGTAGATGTCAGATAACTGTGGTCCTTAATGTGTGTTTTGTCTGGAACCACTTGGCATTGTCGGCATGCTAGCTAACGTTAGTAGCCGCTATCTAGCTAACCGTTCGTAGGAATGGAAGCCCGTCCTACCCGCCGTTGCTTGTGCAAACCAACCGGGGGAAAAAGAAACCAAATAAACAATTTGTGAGGTTAATTTTTTGAATTTTCTTCTTTCTGCTTCAGCCATTTTTCTTTTGTGAGGCTTGTTGCGCGCTGCCCACGATGCACCAATCGTCTGGCAAAAAGCGGCAGTCAGAAACTGTCGGTGAGTAATGATATTTAGCAGTTGCGAAAAAAAAAAAGTAAATAATGACGCTGCCCTCTGTCTGTCGACTGGCTGCTATCTTTTCTGTCTGAGTAGGATGCAGGGGCAGACATCTCAAGACACAAATGTCAAATGTGTGTGCAAAAGGTGACATACAGTTCTTTACATTAGACAGAAACATTTATTTGACATTGAACAGAGTTAAGCATTCAAGACACATGAACTTGAGGGAAACAAAATATAGCATTGCACTGTCCATGTGTTTTTACCTCTCTTTTATTTCACAAATAACATCCCCAGTCACGATCTTTGGTGTGTAATATAATAGCAGCAGTAATGCAGCAAGTCTCAACGTCCTTCATCTGTTGCTCTTCTTGTACACGGTTGTTTATTTGCATATTGTATGATATTGCATAGTCAAAACAACCAAAAAATTTTGTTTTTCAGTTTAAAAACCAAAAACAAATACACGTGAAACTCAGATGAACATACATTTGTGACAATTTATTTTAATAGTGTTGACTGGCCTTTGGAAATCATCATGCTAATCACAGGTTGTGTTTTGCCCCTGGCTGTTTTAGCCGCGCTCACATTTGGCTTCAGGTTCAGTTCAGCACTTTGCTTAAAAAGCCCTGAGCTCCACCTGAGCAGAAAAAGAAAAAGAAAAAAAAAAAATCCTGACTCATAAGTCAAAGTTGTGTGTTTATTCTCAGACCTATTTTGTATTCGTTTCATAACCGGCTGAGGTTTTGAGCTTGGCAGCGTCGACATCATCATAAAACAAGACAGCCAAAAGAATTAAAAATAAAACCTCCCCCAAATTACCTTCTTGGTGTCGGTGAAGTGTTGCACTGGGTGTTCTCCCAGAGAGCTTCTCACTCAGTGTCACACACACCGTTTGCATCTCAGTGGAGCTTGGAGAGGGTGTTTTTTTTTTTTTTGTTTTTTTTTAACAAGCATCAGTGAATCACCCTGAAGAGCTGCGCTCAAAGTTAGATTGCACTAAAAATATCGGCAGCTCAGAGTTGCAGTGTTTACGAGGCTTCCCGTCCCAGACGAACCCAGGCATCTTGCAGCATCACCTCATGGTTACCAAATGAAGTCAAGACCCACAAGACCATGAACACTTGCACACACATACACGCACACACACACACACACGCACACACACACACACACACACACACACATACACACACACACACACACACACACACACACGGCAGGCATTGTTAAAGTCAAGCTATAAGCTCCCCTCGTGGATGCGTGTGTAAGGTCCCTGTCCTTCCACTGCAAGTTGTCAAAGTTAAAGAGGAACCTTTTAGTGGTAGTGGTGGTGAGTGTGTGTGTGTGTGTGTGTGTGTGTTTGCATGGCTGTGCCCAGCCCTCCTCAAAATATTGTTTTTAATTCATCCCAGGAGGTCATTTGTCTCTGACAACCGTCTCTTGTTTGAGTCCAGTGCACCAAGTTGCACTCAGGTGATATTCAGTTTTTTAGCTGCTTTTCTTGCATCATTAATCAAGCAATCAGGTTCCCTTTAAATGATGTGCAAATTATTTTAAAGTTCCCATTTCATGCAAAACTCTTTTCTTTTTTTTTTTCATCTGCAACGGCGTCGGTTTCCACATGAAAAAAATCCATTCTTTTGAAAAGAAACAAACTTCTTTAAATCAGCCCTTTGTGATGTCACACCATGATACCCTTCGCCAAGTGGTTGACATATTATGGAGTCTTTAAAAAAGAAAGTTTAAGGTTCGAGCTGGAAAGACAGTAGGCCGGGCGATAATGCGGTCTGCCCTGATGAGGGCAGTGATGTGTGCGGGTGTTCTGAGAGGGGAAAAGGAAACCAAATGTGTGTCTTTCCAGTGGCCACTCAAGAAGAAGCCGACCGAGCGCCTGTCAGAGTGGAGGAGTGGAGGAGGAGTAACTGACCACCCACCTCTGCAGGACGGAGCCAGAACTCAGCAGCTTTTAGCGTAAATACCATCATGGTGTGTGTGTGTGTGTGTGTGTGTGTGTGTGTGTGTTGAGGAGGGGGGCTCGGAGTGGGTGGTAGAGGGGGAGGGAAAAATGAAGTAATCTTTCCAAAGTGCGCAAAGACTGAGCACAATCCCGGCTTTATTGGGCAGGTTGAGCTGATTTAAATGCGCCCCCAAGGCAAATTCCTGGCGACCCCCCCCCCCCCCCTCACACACACACACACACACACACACAGCCCCTCTACCCCCTCAATGGAATCCAGCGAAGACCCCCTATGGGGAGGCTGAATCCCCCCCCCCCCGCGTGCATTTCGCTCATAATCGGAGCAGGATTCTGCAGATTTATTATTGTTATTAATATTTTCAATACAAGATGATGATGATGATGATGATGATGATGATGAAGTAGGAGTGGAGGCTGGACGGCAGGAGGAGCGACCCTCCGTGTCTGTCGCTGCCGAGCATCACCTTCCGCCACACGGTGGCCCTCTGCCTCTCCTTCCCCCTTCTTTTCTGCCCGCCTGCCTGCCTGCCGCCTCCGTCACCACCAGCAGCACCTCCCCCTCCTCCCCCTCCTCCTCCTCCTCCTCCGCCTCCTCCCTTCTATTACTTCCACTCGCTCCCTCTCGCCGCTGCGCACACAGTCGGAGGCACAGACGGACCTCCGGCTCCGTGCAGCAGCAGCAGCAGCGGCAGCGGCAGCAGCAGCGGCAGCGGCAGCAGCAGCCCGGTTATCGAAGATGGTCGGCGGCTTGTGCGCTCGCAGGTTGGCCCGCCGCTCCCGGTCCGCCCTGATCGCGGCGCTCACGGTGCTGCTGGTGCAGACGCTGATCGTGTGGAACTTCAGCAGCCTCGACTCCGGCGAGGCGGACGCCGAGAAGGGGGGATCCAGCGTGCG